>NW_008605841.1:0-314 GCF_000691845.1 Merops nubicus
CGAGCGCCCGGCTCCGGTTCCGCAACGCGGCGTCTCCCCGCGGGACAAGCGGCGCGCCCTGCACGCGGTCGCTGGCGATGACTGCCTGCAGCTCAGACGTTGCCTTTAGCAGCGAACGCCATCTTGTGCAACACGCGCTTTTCGCGTTTGTCTCCTTTCCTTGCAATAGCTTGATCCTGCACATTTAAACACATGAATAACACCGTGCCACCGGGGCAGGCGAGCAGTTTCATTTCCTCCCGGGCCCTGCCTGGGGCACGGCCTTGGCACAGCCGAAGGCAGCCACCAGCTCTCAGTGGCTGGAGCGGCCACGG
>NW_008605841.1:345-3001 GCF_000691845.1 Merops nubicus
TTCCCGAGGGAAGAGAGCAGCCCTTTCCACCAGGGCCACGACAAAACTACCTTGGGGCAGGTGGGCCACAGCTCTCAGACCTGGCCATGGGGACGTCCGCCAGCCAGGCTGGTCTGGGCCAAAAGTAGCATGTAGAGCCTCTCTATTTTGAGGTATTTTGTAGCCAGCTGGATACGCTAAATTTTTCTTTCAGTTGCGAAACAAGTTTCCTTATGTTCCATCTACAGTGTTGGAAAACTGCACGGTCAGGAAATGGCCCAACACCTGCTGCCTTGTCCTCATGCTGATCTGAAAGCTGCAGCTAGGCTGCTGGAGTAAACCCACTTACTGTGCCTGTGCAGTCAGAGTCACATATATTTCACAGCCTGTGTAATAAAATGCTCGATGAAACAAACATTGAATAGCCTCACCATTTATAATCTGAGTTTGCAAAACTTTCATGTACCAAGAGTCAGCAGTAGCCTAGCTTGCCTTCACTCATTTGGCGTGTCACTTCCCGGAAAGCACCTGGTGCATTTAGTATAGGCCTAGGCTTTGGGAGAGCTTCAGTATCCTCAGACTAAATCATTTCATGTCTGAGACTAAATCATTTCATGGCCAGCCCAACACAAACTTTATTTGCCATTTTATGCCTCAGAGCATGGTTAGGAGAGCCTAGCTATTCATGAAGCTGCAGCCTGCTCTCTCTGGCCCAGCTGCACTCAAGGGTTTCACCCCAAATTCCTCAGAGCCTCCCAGGACAGCCAAGGGCAGGATGAACGGCCCTGGCAGGGGAAGCTGGGGAGGGCTGCTAAGGCTCATCACAGAGACAGCTGTCACAGGTAGGGACAGGCTGCTGGGCCTCATTCGGAACTTTATACTTGCACAAGGCAAAGAAATAGCCAGAGGTAAAGAGCAGGAGCTGTAAACCACCTTTCTAGTCTCCATATTCCAGAGGTAACAAAGCTCTGCTTGGCCTCAGCAAAAGAAAAGCAAATTGCTCATCAGACTCTTCTTCCAAGCAAAGTAAACACTTTGCCTCCTGCCCTTGAAATGGCTTATCAAAGAGCAGAGTCTCATCAAAGCCTCTTTCAAACGCAGGCTAACTACTGTTCATGCTATTATTAACTGGAGGCAATTTGGAAGGAGGAGGCAGGGGGCTTTGATTCCTCTGACATGAAGGCTATAAAGAAGAGAGTGAAGTCATAGTATCGACCTGTGATGCCATGGCATACAGATAAAAGCCTAGCAGTCATTTTTGCCTGCAGAGCTTCACTGTGACTTCAATGCCCTGACTTTGGGGTAGCTCCAGCCTGATTTATGAACTGCAGTTTTCCCCCTCGTGTCCCACAAAGCATGACCTTTCCTTCTCTATCAGCCCAGACAGGCAGGAAGAAAAGTCACATTGCTTCCCATACATGGAAGCATGTGGTCTACAGTGATGATTTATTAAGCTCAGAATGTTTGAGCACGCCCAAAGAAATCACATGTATTGACATACAGAAAAGGACACTTACCAAGCAGTCCGACTTTCTCACAGCCCATCAGATGTGAAAGAAAACCTTTGTTCCTGGTGGAGGATCTCAAACACAGCATCATCGTTGTTGCATTCCTTGGTGCATTAACCCTAAAGTTAATATCTGGTTCTGAAAGTAGTTGAATAAGCCAACAGGTCAAAGGATAGACAGACAAAAAAGCAAATACATAGACAAAGATCTGTTTAAATTAGAAATTGCTATTACTTTTTTCTTTTGCTGCATATGGAAAAGCAACCTTTGGCTTTTAGGCTGTGTGGTGCCCTCTTGGTCCCTCAGTAGCTTTCTGCATACTGCCCGTGTGTCTTGGCCAACACTGGCTCAGCTCAGTTGTGAAGCTACGAAGAGCAGGTCTGGGGCGGGCAGGGTGCTGTGCTTACAGCTCCAGTATCAAACTGAAGAAAATCTAAGCTCAGGGCCATGTATTTGCAACCAGTCTCAGGGCAGACTTCCTCCAGAAAGCCAAAATGATCCAAGAGGTGGATCTAACACCTAAGAGGCAGATTATGAACTGATGTAAGCCAATGAAAATTAAATATAACTTCACCAAAATCAGTGCACTGGGAAGGTTTTCCACTCAAGAGTCTTGAGGTGCGGCTCCTGGTGGATGTTTCTCTGTGGGATGCTAAGTGGGGAAAAAAATCCCAAAAGTCCCTTTTTTTCAGACCACCTTCTAGCAACACTATTGACTCTTGCTACAACAAAAGCAACACAAATACCACTTTGATAGTAGATACTGAGCCAGACTTAAACGTCACTGATATTTACTTAACGAGTGTTGTTAGGTATGTACTCTGATGTGGTTCAAAGAACACTTGTTTATTTAAACCAGCTTATTTTAAAACAAGGCTTTTTGTTTTCTTTCCTTTTTTGTTCCTGGCATGATAGAGCAGCTAAAACTTTCTTCTTCCTGACCTTGGCTTGTCGGAGATTTGTGAGAACAGGGGACAGCATATTTGCACTGAGTCTGCTAGCATGGATTTTGAGGGGCTGGGAGAGGCTGCTGGCTTTTAGGGCTTGGTTGTACAGTGGGGAGAATTTCACTGTGCTCTCACGGTGTCTCTCCGTGTCATTGGAGTCTTTCTCCCTAACTGCCCCCAAAAGCCGTGCCTGACGTCAGGCGTGCCGCCCCCAGCCCAGCC
>NW_008605842.1:0-6678 GCF_000691845.1 Merops nubicus
CCGCCGCAGGCTTGGCCGGCTTCGAATCCGTGGAACAACCCGAGCGCTCCGCCCGCGGCGCCGGCCGGGCTGCCCCCCAGCACCTCGGCCTCCAGCGTGCCCTTTGGACCCCCTCCCACAGCCATGTATCCTTCCATGCCCCCCGGACCGCCTGCTCCATTTCCTCCTCCTCCTACCGGACCCTCCTGCCCTCCTCCGGGCGGGCCGTACCCGCCCCCAGCCGTGCCAGGTCCTGTCCCACCTGGGCAGTACCCTCCGCCAAACATGCCCTTTCCAGAGCTTCCAAGACCTTATGGCGGTCCGACAGAGCCAGCTGCGCCTCCTGCTCCTGTCGGGCCATGGGGATCCATGCCCTCTGGAGCGTGGGGACCGACGATGGGAGGGCAGTATCCTGCACCTAGCATGCCATATCCACCCCCGGGGCCATATTCTGCTCCTACCCAGACTCCAGGGGCTGCGCCGACGGTGCCGTGGGGCACGGTTCCGCCCGGAACGTGGGGACCTTCACCGCCAGGTCCGTTCCCTCCACCCACAGGATCATATCCAGCTCCAGGACTATATCCTACGCCCCCCAATCCTTTTCAAGTGCCATCTGGTCCTGCTGGTGCTCCATCAATGCCTGGTGGTCCCCATGTGAGTATTTGGATTTTGGTCTTGAATTCCTCTGAAAGGTTACACTTTTAGGCGTGGAGATTGAGCAGCATTAAGGCCCAGCAGGGCAAGGGAGGAATTTCAACACATCTGTCTCATTCCTGTAGTCAGTGAGGGAATAACCAACTGCTTAAATGCTTAATTAAATACACTAGGACAGTGAAATTATATCAAGTTATTGTGTGTCTAAGCATACATTACAGTGGTCTTCCACTACTTGGAAAGACTTCTCTAAAAAGTAAATTAAAAAAATGAGGGGAAAGCCTTCTAATCATCTCTGAAAGAGGAAATCCTCTAGCCTCTGTAATCTAGAGAGGTTGCTTCCAGGGCATGGAGGGAGGGAACAACAAATTACAAGGGTGAATTTGCTTTTAGTTGAGAATTTTTGTAGCTGTGAGTGAACTGGTTTGTGAAAGGCCTGTACTGACTGTGAATTATTGTCTCTTGCAGCCTTACCGTTGAACACATTCTGGGCAACAAAATACTGTAGCTTTCCACCTTCATCCACTACTTACAGAGATTTTTACAGTTTTTGTTTCAGTAATGTTTGGGAAGATGAAGAATACTTGCCTCTTGTATGTACATTTGAGGTATGAAGGAGCAGTCTGCATAAATTTACCTTGCTCATATGCTGGCACTGTTGTTTGGTTTAATAAAATGAGTGATGAAGAGCAGAAATAAAACTTTAACACCTGTGGTTCTTATGTTGGCAAGTATTCCTTGGAGAAACAGGAGTTGCTGAGTAAGGATTGTAAAGAATCAGGCCCAAGGACTTAAAAAAAATGTTTATTCTTAAATTTCCATGAATGCTTTAAGTCTCATTGCCAGACTTGTGCTGGTCACTGAATGAATGGATAGTCGTATTTTGTCTATTTTCAGGTTATTCTAAAATGCCAATAAAAAGTGTTCCAAGGTGGGTTTTTTTGTCAAGAAATCTGATTTTTTTGACCGTGCTACAGTAACCCAAACTAAAGAGACAGAGCATGTGAACTTTTGAAGGTTTTCTCAGCATTTTGTATATACTCAAAACAACTGCTCAGTCTGGGACTGTGGAGGAGAAGATTCGCGTTTGAAACACTCGGCCTGGCTTGTCAGCAAGTTGGTGTTCACAAATGGGCCCTGGAGTGCAAGTGAGATAACCTGGACGTGCAGTTAACTCCGAATCAACAAATGTGAGTTGTGTGCATGCAAATGAGGACGTCATTTTGCCAGTTCTCATTCTGTGGTGGTTGGAAGTTTGGTCTGTGTAAAGAGAAACGGATTCCCACGTAGGTAAGGTACTTCCCTATTTCTGACCTGGGTTCTAGTCATTTCAAATTTCACTTGGCTGCTGGGTTGGGGGAAAAACTCAGCAGACTTTTTTTTTTTTCCAGAGTCCCTAGAAATGAAACTTGAGCTTAAAAGATAAAAAAAAAAAAAAGACAACCTGACAATTCCCTTCCTGGCAGTTTGGCTCTACCAGTGACAAAGATGTGTTGCCACGGTTGAGAAGGAGCTCTCAGGGGGCTCTGCTGGGTGCTGTGATGGGGAGAAGTCCTGTTCTCAGCCAGGTGTCTGCATACCTCACTGAGTCAGTGTCCTTTGGGAGGGACTGAATGCCTAGAAGCCTGTGCACTGCTGTGTAGCTGCCCCTCTGAGGGGGCACTGCAGTTAAGCTTTCCTGTCTTGCCATATGTGTGCCGAGAGCACACAAGGGGTTCGCTGCAATGCCGAGACACAGCCACGTGTCAGTGAGGAGCTCTGGCACTCCTCGTGCTACTTCACAGCCTAAATTTGGACCACGGGTGGTTTCCTTCATCCCCAGCTGGGGATAGCCTAGAGTAGCCTCTGTAGGTAGAATTAGGAACAACTTTTGCTTAGTGTGTTGGGTCGTTAAGGAGTCTTTGTGTCACAGAACTGTGAAATCCCTTATCATGGTGTCCTGCATGCAGGTAATGGACCCCAAAACCAAGGGGGTGACCTGGGGGCAATACTTGTTACTTGTCTCAGCCTTTATGGCAAAGTCTTGTAATATTCTTACAGAAGCAACTGGTTGGCTTAGCTGTGCCAGTTTTACTCTAGTATCATGAGAGCTAATAGCAAAGGGATGTGGGTCTTTTGGTTTGGGGAAGGTAATGTTTAGCAGAGCAAAAATACTTTAACATTTCATCTTAGAACCCAGCACCCATAACGCTAGAAATAGGAATCCAAAGTGCAAGTCTTCCCTAACCTTCAACAAACCCCAGTTGCCCCTTAAACAGACTTGGCAAGACTAATTAACAATTAACACCGGAGAACATTAACAACATTTGCTCAAGTGCTTTTTTTGATACCTGCAGCCTTAGATTATAAATCAACATTATGAAAACACACTCCAGGTGAATGGGTCCCACAGCAGCAGCAGCAGCACCCTTCCAGTTTGGAATTGCACTGGCCATATGTCTTTGCAGGGAATGGGAAGAGGGAGGAGAGGACAAAGCAAAGGTAGCAAGGAATGATGTTTGGAAAGGGGATTTGTGAAAGTAACTAGACTTCTAGGTTCTTCCTGAAATAGGCAGGATTTATTACTGGAACATTTAGGCTAAAAATTCAGTATATATGGGATGTTTTTCAATGTATATTTGTATCTCTTGAGGTCATGAAAACTGTTTCATAACCCCTTCGTTTTTGTGAGCCAAGTTCTTTGCCTAGCAGTGAAAAGGGTATACCTGTTAATCTATTGTGTAAAAAAGCAAGTTGTCACTCTATACTGTGTAGTAACTTTATCACATGTTATGTCAAGTGTGAGCAACTTCTGGCCTGAAGCTTTTGCAATGGAGTTTGTACATTTCTATGCATCATTTGAGTTCAGTCGCTGAGGAGTTCGTTTTGACTTGTGCTTCGAGGTTGACATCCTGCATTTGTTTACAATATGGAATATAAGCAATCACATCTTTCAAGTATAGATTATCACCTGCTGCTGTATTTTCTTTAGAGGAAACAAATATTGCTGTATGATAGTGAGAAGCTATAAATACAGGATTTGATATTTTTTTGAAAATGCTGTCACTTTTGTATAAGATTAGATATTAAACGTATTTTCAAGACTGTCGTGTTCACTGCTTCTCAATTTCTGCTTTTGACATGCTTGTGTAGACTTTTGCCTTGAATGAACAGTATGAAATAGGACATCCTTGCTTTGCAAAGACTGAATATAAAATCAGAATGACTTGACTGCTGTGAGTGTTTTTCCTCTTCCTTTTGTGAGTTTTGCAGCTTGCACACAAGACACATTAAAGGTGGATGCGACCATTGGGATGTTGTAGCACATCAGCCTTGGGTGTTGCCTGTTCACAAACCACCTGGTTAATTTAGAGGAAAAAAAAAAACAGCCAATTTTGCTTGTTCTAGAAGAGGCCTGAGACTTATTTTTTACTTGTGAAGAGTGTGGTGTGGATTTTTTCCTGGCTCTGAACAGTTCCTGTGCTACACTGACATGTGGATGTGGTAAGTGACCCATAGAGCAATGTTTTGATACACTTAGCAGGAGTTTGATGGGCTGAGGTGGATGATAGTGTTTGAGAAGCTTCAGGGCTTGGCAGTGGTGTGCACTACAAAATTTGGGCATCGCTTATCACTGCGTTGACATCCTCCCTGTAGAGTGGCTTACAGAGTGATTCACGCTGAGCTGGCCAGTGCTGCTCCCTTGGTCCACACCTTGGCTCTCTCAGGAGTTCAAAAACAGCAGCAGCGAGCTGTGGAGTGGAAACAATAATATTTATCCACTTTAAGGCTTAGAAAACAAGCTCTTCCTCGAGAGTGCCCCCAATGTCATCCTTACACCTGTCCTAGAACAACACGTGGCCAGTGCTTGATCTCACAGCAGTCACCTGTGGGATGGGCTGCTCCTCAGGGCTCCTCAAATGAATCATCTCTCACAACTCTTCCATGGGTGGAGATGAAGATGTGGGTTTGCTGATCCAATTGTGTTAATAGCTGGCTGCCCTGCAGCCCCAAAAAGCTTTAACTGAGTTTTTTTTGGGGGGAGATCTGACAAGTTAGCTACATAATTCTGAAGGGAGTAGTTTTGAAAGGCTGTTCTGGGGGCCTTGCAGAGTGCTGAGTCCATGCAGTAGGACAGGATAGCTGTGGGCTTCTGCTGTGAAGGCAGATCCCTCAACTCTCTCCAGGGATCAATTCCCTGCCCAGCCCCTGTAACACAGACCCCACCCTGTCCAAGGGATGTGATGTGGATGGGTGGGTTGTCCTTAGCCTCTGTGTCTTAAGAGCCCTGAGGCATCAAAGTAAGGAGGACAAAACTTTTCATACATGTTCACAATTGTGGCTAAGCACAAAATTCCAAATATTAGAATGCAATTCCATACACTTCCAACAGCCCTTATCCCACAGGCACATTATAATTAGTAGTTGTCATCTGGCAAACCAACACAGGCAGGTTTCAGCTCCTGAGTTACTCGGCTCGTTACACGGTGTAGTGTGCTTGCTCCTGAGAGGTCTGGAGAAAACATCTCTGGTGGCCTTGGGTCTGGGTGTGCTCTGTGGGTGGACAGAGGTACCCGTGAGGTTGGAATGGTGAGCTCCCCACAATTTGAGTTAGCTCGATGTGAAAATGGTTGTGTGTGCACACACTCCTTGAGCTGATAACAGCAGGGTAAAATTGTATCTTTTTTTTGGTTGCTCTTGCCTGCAGAATGTCAGGAGTGTGGGATGCCCAAGGATAGAAGCTGTGTGCACCAAGGCGTGTGCTGCTGAAATCCAGTACCTCTGCTTCAGAGATCTGCTGGTGGCTCAGCCTGACTCATCTGATGACACTGAGGGTGGAAAAATAGGGACTTTGTATCCCCCGTGCAGCAGATCATCAGCCACAGGAAAGTTAAGTCACAAGCTACACCTAGATAAGTGAAAAGGGATGGTCAGAGTAAGAGTACAAGCCTTTCAGTTCTGTAGAATCACTTTCCAAAGGGGACCCTCCCTGTTAAATGAGAGATGGGGAGATAAACCAGCAAGCCCTGTGCTTCTGTCCTCCAGAGGTTCTCACCACACGCAGCAGGGAAGGGCTGTGCAGAGAAGTCACCTGGCAACGCCCCTGGGTTTGATTCCAGCTCCTAGTTCTGCTCTCTGCACAAGATTTTCTCTGCTCTTGCAGATGGATGTGATTAGGGAAGGGCATTCTTGAACCACCTAAGTCTCAAACTCTTTCATCAAGCTGTGCCATCCATCCCTGGATCTGTTTTGCTTGGCAGGAATCCTGAACATAAATCTCCCTGTCTCCTCCCCCTCTGCCACCACCGTGGTTGTCTTTAAACCAGGTCACTTCTCTGATGTAACCCACATCCATCCCAGAAACTATTCTGCTGAGTGGGGCAGAGCCAAAAGCTGGTGCTGCTGCAGAAAACTGTCCTTGGCAAGGAGACCCTTGGGTGGCTGGGGAGAAGGCAGGTGCCTTATCCTGTAACTAGCAGGTTCCAAGTGACGTTTAGGCTGGAGCTGTCATCCTCGGGGTGAAATGAGGGGAATTCTGGTTTAGGTTTAAAGAGGGAAACTTCCTACTAGTGGTGGAGACCATGTTCTAAAGTAAAACCCAGCTCGTATTGCTGCAAAACTGGATGGTGGCATGAGTTTAAGCAAGAGTCAGACCAGCAAGAAGAAGAAACTTTTTCACCATGAGGACAGTCCAGCACTGGAGTGGGTTGCCCAGAGAGGTTGTGCAGCCTCCACAAACCTCAAACCCTTGGAGCTTGTGAAGCTCAGCCTGGATAAAGCCCTGAGAAGCCTTGGCTGACTTTGGAGCTGGCTCTGCTCAGAGTGAGAACTAGGAACCTCCCGATGTCCCTTCCCACCAGAATCACCCCATGACTCTTAAGAAATTCACACTGTTCCATGTCTGATTAAAAGCAAACATATTTGTTTCAAGGACAGATGAACTCCAAAGATGACAAATGATTGCAGATTTCATTTGTGACTTCTTGGGCTTACTCTGGTTAATTAATGCAGGGTTATTCTGGGGTAGATCTACAGGTTCTTGACGTACGGAAACAGACTCTCTAA
>NW_008605843.1:0-7040 GCF_000691845.1 Merops nubicus
CGCAGCTGCTGGCCCCGCCCCGGGCGGGTCTCTGACGTGCAGGGAAAAAAAAAATAGCTCCGAAAGTTTTAACAGTTGACAGTTTTTGTTAAATAAAGGAAACGCCACAAAGTTGTCAAAACTCCACCTCTCAAGGGCATTTTATTTGTGACCCTGCTGCATGTGCTGCCCCTGTAGCACCACAAAATGAGTACACTAAAAATTCAGGCAATAGTGCTAGTTCCTCTGCCCCTCGAACCTCTTCAGCACTACGGTTCTGCAAGTATAAATAAATTTGGTACCCAAAAAAAAAAAAAAAAAAAAAAAAAAAGGGGTGCAGTGAGTTAATTGACTCTCAGAAATAATAGTGTTTTTCCTTAAAATTTTCTTTCCCCTTTCCTCACAGCTGATCCTGCCTTTCAAAGCAAGGGCAGTAAGAAGAATCAAAGATCCTTCAAGCCTGGCATGGAGCATCACGATTTAGGCACTTGAGTCTTGCAATAGCAAATTACTTGGTGATGTGGTTAGTGGGGCGTTTACCTTTATTCAGATACACCAGGTACTTGCTTACTGCACTGACATCAGGATAGACCAGCCTGATTTCTGAAGCAGACTTACTTACATCCAACTGACAGCTGCTGTGCCAGCGAGCACATAAATACCTTTACTCTCCCACGTGCAGCAGCTTTTGCATCAGCACTGATGGTATCTCAAGAGGCCCATAAGGGCACCACCAGTCTGTTCTGGTGGAAGGGAATGAGTGGTCCTGGTGAGGGGAATGGCCAGAGAAACACATGCCTTTTCCAGACGGTGGAAAAGCTAGGTGGCAAAAGCCAGCTCAGCTATCACACACCAATCACACCCATACTCTCAGAAACATTACAAACTGATACGTAAATACCTTTTTTTTTTTTTTTTCCCTCTCTCCTTCTGACAGCATAGCACTGTTTCTAACCAACCCTCCCCTTTCCACCCCAACAATTTCAGCCTGGAAGAAAAAGAGCTCCAAAAGCATGTATACAAGATGCCCAGATTCTCAGCACCCATTTTAACTGGTTCACTAGAGTTGTAAATACTATCAAGAATATTGCAAAGGCAAAGAATTACAGTGAACACTTTTTTTATGCCCTTATAATTCAAGTTTTCAACAATAGGTTTATTATTCCCAGACATTTCAAAAGACAGTATCTAAAAAATTATCACAGGTCCTCTTCTCTTATTTTCTCAAATACACAGTTGTCTTCATTTGGCTTAACCAAAAATCTTTTCCTTGATACTACACCCGAATGAACTACCTGCAGTGAAACAAATGAACAGTTAAAATAATATATACATTTCTGTAGTTACAGGTACAAACATAAGCCAGAAAATCTGATTTGATACTGTTGAGGTGCAGGGGTTAATCTCTTTGTGTGGGCATTTCAGAGAGAATAGGTTATTTTTTTTTCCATCTGGAATAGGACACAAGCACGGTTGTTTCAGTTCTTAAGGTTTATTGCAATGTACTAAGCGTGGTGCAGACAGAAGGGCTGTTGCAAACAGGCTAACATTGATGCCATTGGGCACTACAGTGTCCACAAGGACACATGTAGAGGTACTCTAACTGCCTACTTGGCCTTCGGAATTAGACTGACAACTATTAATCACAAGCTCTTGCCTTTAACCGTAACACCTGCATAAGTATCATTAGCGCCTATTATCATTATACCTTTCAACTCTGCTTTTCCTGGAGGGTACCATGTGCTGTCCGAAACCTCCCAACACCATGTCACCCAGCAGGGGGTAAGAGGCAAACTGTAAGCACCCAAGGTCTAAGCAGCAGGCAAACTCTACCTTTACATTGCATGTATCTGCAGTTCTGTTCTACTAGGAAAATTTGTAGCACAGGTTTTTCTTCTGCCTCTTGCAACATAGTATTTTGATATATATGTAAATTAAGTGTCCTGAAAAAGCCTACTAAAAGTGTCTATCACAAAGCTATGGCAACCATGCTGCAATAACTAACATCAAGGTGTTCAGAGAACTGGAACCAAATTTTGCATAGATCATCTCTGCAGATTTTATTTCTTATCTCTTTTTTCAAGATTTCTAAAGGATGTAGCAGCAGAATTGCCTGGGTGCTGGCAAATTTTCCACATGGGTGCAACTCTCAGCTACCGGGAAAAATACAAAGCATAAGCAACCCCGGTGTGGAGCACAAGTGCCAGTCTGTAAACCACACCAGCAGCTGCGCAGGAACGTACACACGATCTCTGGGTGTATTCTGGCGTTCTGTAGCCTCCAAGTGTCTCCTTCAGAAACACCGCAAAAACCAAACTTGCACTCTGCTTCCTCCCAAAACTCAAGCTTAGCTCCTTTTCCTACCCAAAGAAGTTCCCATGAAATTTATTAGGAGTCTTCCCAACCAGAAAAGCAGAGTTTGGGCTAAACACTACTAGTGAGCAAGACATACTGTATTTACAATTTGGAGAAAGTTTCTCACTTACTAACCTGCTTTTCTTGGATGCTGGATTTCTGACTAGTTGTCATGGATTCAGGCATCTTGATCGCCTAACCAGATTGAAAAACTTAAACTTACAAGAAGCTTAAATATTCCCCAAAGTACTCGTAACAACATATACAGAGCAAGTCAGCATTGAGTTAAACCCAGCAGAAGCAGTGTAGGAAATGATCTGGCATCGTTACCCTTCTCTCATAATTCTGTTTTAGTCCAAGCTACTCAAGTACTACCAACAGTTGAGTACTTAAGTAATGAATGCTCATCTTCATAATTAAAGTTCTACTGTACTTCCATTACAAATAAACATAGAAGAAATAAAATCTTTGCCAAAATTAAAATTGGCCTGTTCTGAATCACTTAGTCTTTCAAGCTATGAAAACCTGTGCTGTTCATGGCCTCACTGCTCACTGTAATCAGCACAGGTCTAGAAGAGCACACGTTGCTTTCCTTTTTTTCTCTTCAAAAGTTTTCTGTTGGCAGACATTCAAAGTCTTTAGATATAACAAGGTTAAACAGAGGCATTATCAACGCTTGAAATGATTTTTAAAAATAAGTATCTAAACATCTTTTCATCCTTAAAGGCCTATGCAAAAGATATTAGAAATATTTTAACTATGAATCAGATTTTTTTTGTTTTAAATAAAAGTGCTAATAAATTAAAGTTTCTAGTGTGAATGTCACAGATCTCAAATTGTTTTAACATTGCAGCAGATGGAGCAAGCCAGTGAAGTGGGGGAAAAGTGAAAGCCAGAAAGGGACATGACACGGTAGCACAGAACATGCAAAAATGATGCCACAGATACTTTAACATATGCAGCAAAAATTGAAGTCAGAGAGACAACGCAAAACACATGATTAAAGCTGTGGTGATAATATTTTCAAAATTAAAGATGGTTTATTTCAGTAAAACTGAGAAAAGATGTACTTAGTCAACTTTGTACTGAAATGTTGGAACATGCAAGATCCTTCTCCTCAATCACCTTCTCAGCACATTTGAAAGAATGACAGAATAGCAGGCTTATTTCTTCTAAATACAAATTCTGATACCAACATGCACACATGCTCACCATTTCTTGGCCTTCTTTGTTTGCCTTCACCATCTGTTATGATATAATTTTCTTCAAGCAGCTACTGAGCAAAAATGCCTAAAGAGGATAAAACAAAGAACATTCTGACTTCTACTCAAAGATGTACTTTACTCTTCCACTCCTCCTCTACCAGAAAATTACAGACCCTAACTACTGCACTACTACTTCCCTAATTCAGTTAATTTTACTGTTGTGCTTCATACCCTTACAGTGCACTGAACTAGCTGCAGTTGCTTAAAGCCCAGCCTCAGCATGACTAACCCTCATGGCACTGCTCAGAGCAAAGAGAAGGAATTTTTATGATTGCTTTTGTAAGCCAAATTACTCTCTCTCGCTGTCTGTGGCTCCTACCTTAAAGGTTGCCAAATTACATCAAAGGTTAAGTAAGGTTAATCAAACGTGGCACCATCAGGTTCCAAACCACTTCAACAAATGAAGCAAGCTGGAGTTCACAGGCACTCAGCACTGCTGAAAAGCAAAGCCCTGGTGGTTACATATGATGGCTGCAACTGTTTGTAGACCAGTTCACAGGGCTGCATCTTGCACAGCTAATATGAATGGAGTGGTACACACTCATCCCACATCTTGTGTATCAGGCAGAGGCACCTCAGAGCAGTGGAGTTGTTAGTTCCTTATGCTGCCTGATGAGCACACACAACTCTGTGGGATAATGCAGCCCAAGTTAAGATCTCAATCTCACACACTGTAGAGCCACCTTACTGCTTAAGTCTCCAAAAGGAAGCATCTCAAGTAGGGCACCAAGCACTGAGAGGTAAACCAATGATAAAATATCCTACAAGATCTGTGACAAATGGAGGAGTGAGCAAGCCCTTTTCTGTTCCACCCAACAGCACCTTTCTGGCCTTTAGCCCTTCCTCAGACTTCTGAGGAAAGTGGGATGCAGATGCAGTTCTTCTAATCAACAAGTCACTATATCAAGCACAACCCTAATAGATCTCACAGGAGAATTAATACTGTGGTAATACTAAGGTACTTTTTGTTCTCTAAGAGCAAAGAAACTAGAAAGCTTACTGCTTATGGCTCATGTTCTTATAAAACTTGTGTGGCAGGGAATTGAGTTACTAAATAAATCTGTGAGAACTGCATTATCATGCCAGCATCCAGAAGTCATGTGTGAAAAATTAAGCATTTTGATTTTACTTGAAAAATTCTCTCTGCTGCTGAGTGGGCTTCAGAGGCAAGAGAAGCACTTGAAGAACAGGCTCCATACTTCTTGTAGGAGCTCCATATCTAAACTGAGCCTGGTGCTGTCTTAGATACTACAAAGCCTAGGGCAGCATAACCACAGCTGGATGACTGGAATTCTTGGATACCTTTCTCTTTAAAGAGCTGCCTGAAAAGAGTAGGAAGAATAGCACCCTAAAAGATCTTATTTAAAAATTATTTATGTGTTAAAAAAAACCCACTTATGTTGTCACTTATTCACATCCTCCATTAGCCTGTGGTAATATGGCATATATTTATATTTGAACAATAGGATATATTGTGGAAAATGTGAGCCCTTGACTTTAGGTGGGTCTGACCAATTAATGATTTTGGATACTTATTGAGTCCAGTAAATAAATGCACCTCTCCACACTCCATCCCATCCTTGCTGCTGAGTGCTAGATAGTTCTCTTCAATGGGTGAGTGCGTGCGTGTGCGTGCGCGCTCGCGTGTGTGAAATCTGCTTCCCCTCACACCAGTCTCAAATACTTTTTCCTCAGGTAACACTGTCCCTAGGCTAACCTGTGTGAAGGATAGCCACTGCATGCTGGTAGAGATGAACTAACCACTTTTAAAGATCTCCTGTGGCTGTAAGATTACATTTTACTCTGATCCTTCCCTAAAGGGACTGAGAACTAACCTGTTTTGTGTACAGATTGATCCATTGCCATGTGCCTGAATCATTGTACTCGAGTTTGAGCTCCAGAGTGTCTTCTTCACCATCATTTGAAGCACCCTGAAAAAAACCCCACGCCCACCAAAAAACAACCAATGTACAGAAGAAACAGCTAAAAATAGTACTATGGTGTTAAGCTATAAATTGGAAGTATTCAATTAGGTTCATTTTATACAGTAGAAAAATAAAAGATCTGAAGATATGTACCAGAACACTCCTGCTCGGGGGGAGAGCAAGTGGGAGATAGGAAGGGGGAGTCTTTACAAGCATAAAGCTGGCTAAGACAGTTCTTTTGCTCCCACGCAAAACTCTGACAACTCTACCTCCAACAAAAACGAAATGGGGCAAAGTATGATACAAAACGCCAAGGAAGGGCAAAAACACATGGGCAGATGGGAGGGATTTAAAACAGACCACCCCCTTCCTCCCAGACCTGCCCTTCCCTGACAAGCTTAGTTTTCATGAAGAGAAAGTGAAGACAGTTTTCATAAAGAAAATTCTGATACAAAGTCAGTGATGCACTTACCAGAAAAGTAACCTGCCAACTTCTTAACCTGTTGATTTTAAAGCTGACATCTCTGGTCTGGTTAGTAGGCAGTTTTATGCAGCAATTAATCTCATTATTGCCAACACAGATATCAGCTGAGCAGCCTTCTTCTGGATAATCACAGATGCAGGGATCGAGCCATATGTATCCATAGAACTGCACTTCTCGAATCAGCTCCAGGAACTGCACCAAAAAGACACAACTAAAGCACTCTGCTGCAAAGTCAAGTGAAATCTAGTGATGTAGGGGGGGAAAAAAATAATTCTAAAAGGGCTATAAGACAAGTCTTTCTGATCCTAATACTCTTTCTGCTGGGAGGATGAAGATTCATCATGATACGTCAGTGCTTGATTTAGAGAATAATACTCACAGTCCAGACTTAGAAACTATATTTTTCTTTGCCCCCACTGGATATGATGACCTGGACCTTCTGGATATCCAAATACAGTGATGGGAGGAGATAAAACTAACTAGTAAGAAATACTGAGAAGAGCAGCCCCAGCAGTCTGAATGATCATCTGATTTCCTAAATGGGATGACAAACCTCTGCCCCCAAGTTTAGTAAATAGAGCAAGATTCAGGGTCAGAAATTTCTTGCTAGCCCTTTAGATTCAAGTCATTCTGTTTGGATATTTTAAAATGCTAGCAGAGATGGGAACCTCCTTTTCTATTTGGTAGAACAGGAGATGGGAGACCTGGGTCTCTAGCCTAAACCACACTGTTTTAAAAGTCACAGCCTCTAGTATCATTGCTTCAAAAATCACTCCTTTGACCTGTTTATATCATTATTAAAATACTATTTTACCTTTTCTTTGTTTGCATTTTTTTGTAGAAACTCAAGTTCCTGCTTCTGCCTTTCTGTTGGTTTAACCCAATTCTTCTTAACTTCCTGGACTGCCTTTAAAAAAAAATAGCAAGAGAATCAGCAAAAATGTATTTCCTTTCAAACTCAAACATTCAGAAAACCAGAGAGGGATTTTGTTTGTTTGTTTGTTGGTGGTTGTAATGGTTTGAAACCTGCTG
>NW_008605844.1:0-4622 GCF_000691845.1 Merops nubicus
TGTCTGTCGCCTCGGTGTCCGGCGCTGGCAGGCGCAGCAGTGACGGAAATAACGCAGAACCGCGGGCTGCTTTAGAGACGAGCCCTTCCAGCGATTTTCGGAGACAGCTCGCAAAGCGCAATATTACCTGTGTGAAATAGAAGTGCAGCTGAAACCAGCAGCTAGGCAGGAACGTGCCGTTTGCGACTTTTAACCACGGGCTGAGTTTACAAAAGGACATTCTGAAAACTAGCATCAAAGTGGCATGTCATCAATGAGAGCAAAATGATAGCGTGGGGAATGCTCAAGGAAAAAAAAAAAAAACATGTATCAGCAGCAATACAAATGCAGATATGAGCCTTTTTTCCTTCCTCTCTTTTAGAAAAGACAGTTAAATTTAAAAAGGTGTGCAATCTAGAAATTTTTTTCCCCCTAAATTCACTTTACAGTGTGTCTGCAACTGTAGTACATTAAAAAAATAAAAGACAAGTTTTTCACCACAGAGACAAGTGTTCATTTTCTGTAATTGCACACTGGGTGATTCAAATGCAGTTGTGCAATAAAAAGCAAATACGCTGCTCTGGTTTGATGCATAGAGGCTAAAAAAAAGACCAAAACAACCTGACATGTTTCATGTGGGAGGAAAACAGTTTTTAAAATATACAGACTTTTTAACATTCTGCTTCTAAAAATAGAATGAGTTGATATGTAGGGTCCTCAAATTAAAGGTCAGAGGTGACAAACCGGGACAAAGGTCACGCAGCTCATTTTCAAGCAATCAGTTTCTAGTTTTTTCATGGCTGAACAAAAGCTTAATTATACAGAAAAGTGAGGACTGCAATATTTAACTAGTCAATCTTAACAGAGAAATAGAGGCATTTTTACACAATTCTCTCTTGTTTTTGGCTGTGATATGGAATAATTTGCGCTACTGTTCTATAAAAATAGTACTGCATAAACATTTAAATACATTTCTTAATTTATCATCTACAATCTGTTTAGTATTTGTACTTGTGAACTAGGAGAAGAGTGTGTAACCATTTTCTGCATTTTCAGTGATCTTAGGGAAAAAAAAAAAAAAAAAAAGGTCTATCCTGATGATACATACTATAAATTCAATCGAGTTAAATTACAGGTCCATGCATTTTGGCATTTGTGAACATAGTTATTATTTCTAGGAGAGCAGTTTCCTTCTCAAAAATGCTACTTCCAGTCTGCAGCATTCTCTGTGTGACTGTGTAGTCATTACACAGACCTAAAATCTGACTGTTTAACTAGTATGTGTATGTGATTATCATTTTATTATATGCAGCATAGTATTCTTTCACTAAGATGCAGGGTTCTTAACAATTTGAAGGCAATGTTTCAGTGTTTATATTAATAATATCACATTTACCACTAAACCATATAAACATCCTAAAGATATTCAATAAATACTCCATAGGTAACATTTGATACATATTTAGACCACGTACAATATTGCAACCCCTAAGAATAATGCTGGCAAATTATACTACTAAAATCTGTTGCTCACTAGTACTTTTGTATCACATGGTGGGTTTTTGCTTTTCTTTCAGACACTGTGTCTCCTGTACCTACTTCAAATACTGATGTGTGCACTGATCTTAAAAATTTCCAACTCTGGGTTTAGAGATTGTGTATTTTTAGTCATGCATCACTGATGTTCCTGTGTACTTTTTTTCTGGATTATATTAATGACCTGAAGATTATAAAAGGTGACCATTGCATTACTTTATTTGTTCAGTTGTTTTAAACAGTGACTTGGTCAGAAGCTGTAACATTCAGGACTGCTGTCCACTTCAGTTAAAATGAGAAAAATGTCATACACCCTATACTATCCACACTTCTAGGAAAGAATATTGGTGTTTAAAATACAGACACTTATCTTTGTTTTATTTTCATAACCTTTGGTTTGACTGTTATAATCCACAATATCCACAGAAGTATTTGGAAAACCTGTTATGAAATAAAAATTATATTTAAAATTCCATATTATGAACACACACAAGTAATAATTCAGTTATTAAAAAAACCTCCAAAACCAAGAAAGAAGATTCTGTGTTTTATGGATAGATGGCATGTACAAACAAAACAAAAATTCTGTGCAAAGGAAAGGATATTTGAAAGACGTGTAAATTCAGTGAAAATAATATTATTGTAAACCATCTCAGAAAGGAATTCTGAACAAGACATACTAAAGTTGTTATAAAAGCAGAATAAAATCTATAGAATATAATTTTAAAAATAAAACTTCTTGTGGTACTGTCACTTTTGAGGGGATGATGTTAAAGTCTTAATTGGTTACAGTATTTTTATAACCTAAACGAAAGTTGTAAGTTGTACCATTTGTTTATGGAACAGATTTAATATTGGTTTAATAATGGGTTTGGACTAGGGAAAAAGATTATAAAATTCTGTATTAAAAATGTAACATCTCTGCATTGAATGTGAACAGTACACATTCAATTTAGTGTAATTGGGAAGAACGTAAAACCCCACATTTTTCTTTAAACTAAAAACTTAAATACTGAAGCCACCTTGTTGCCATAATGTCTTTTTCTTAATTTGGTCTATAACATGTATCTTTCCAGTGCTTCATTTGGCATTGCTTTGTCTGCAAACAGTTTTCAAGTGGGGAAAGAATATATTACTGTATATAAAAATTTCACATATAAATAATTACAAAATAAATTGGTGAGCAAGCTCTGAAAAATGTTGATCTATCTATGATCTGAGAACTGTGTCTTTTTTTCCTTACGAAGTATTGATATTAATTTAAAAAAAAAAAAAAAAAAAAAGAAAAATTCATCTGAAAACAAATGCATTGAGATCACAAAGAAGTTTTCTCATTTCTTTTGCTGTATAACAGATCATTATGGAGCAATTTCAGTATGTCCATGCTAACTGTAAACTGGGAGCAAAATGCTTTTAATTGTGGAGGAAGTAGAAAAACAGCAGTAGTAGAGAGTGATGGAGTTAGTTTTTAAATTGTGTATTTAAAATCTTACAAAATATTGTTTGCAGCATTATTTTTTTTAAATAATTATAGTTGCATAATGTATGTACATTCAAATGCAAACTGTATGAAATTGCAGATTATACTACATAAATCACAATAAATATGCAAATTGTGTATAGTTAATTTCAATCCTTAAAACAAAAATAATCTTGTTCAGTGTGTTCCTTGTGTACATATTAGTGAAGTTTTAACCTGAATAAATCCTATAAATAGTTTTTAATGCTAAAATAATGTCAATATTAATATAGTAACAGTATTTCATTTTTAAGAGAAACTTTGATCCTATTTAAATGTTGGCAGGCTTTCATTTGCTCTGACTGTGATATAGTGGGTTTTATTACTCTATTTTATAACCCCAAAGAATCAGATGTGTACAACAGTGGAAGCACATTTTACCTTTTTCTGTTACCATTGTCAGTTCAGTGAAATAACATTGTAACAAGTATTTTAAAGGTGCATAACTGGATGTTTGGTCTTCAAAAAAAGTGTACTTCATAAAAATGAAGGTATGCTTAGCTTCTTTTTATATCTGAGGAAAGCATACCTGGACTGTTGCCAACCTAGTTTATTTTCTTCAAACTGTAATTACCTTTCTTCAGATCAGTGACAAAACTGGGTGAAATTAGTAAAGAAAGATTAAATTTTAGTTGTCTAGTTGTTAATTTTCTTGAATCAGCATTTTTTATATGTTTTGGCATCTCGCGTGCCCTTGCTTTTATCTTCACTTGCTATGAAAATACTGTCATGGTATGGGAGGAAAAGTATGGAAGTGAAGCAAAGAAAATTATGGCTATACTAAGAGTAAAATTGTGAGCTTTCCGCTCCACCCCCCAATTATATAAGCTCATTGACACATAAGTGTACATTTTCAGGAAATTGTAGTTTTTCTTATTTATGTATTTTGAACTAACAGTATTTTACTGAATGAAACAAAAGAAGAGAGTTAAAACAGTGACAACATCTTGGGAAGAAACTAATTATTCAGATTTGTACATTGAGGAATCCATGTGCATGCTCTTAAAACGGGTTAATCCAGAGTATCAGACGACACTCATTTGTGATGTTTGAAACCAAAATACTGTGTGCATAGTGTATCTACCAGCAGTCAAGAAATGTTAATGAGAATAAATTGTTAGTTATTTTTTACTGACTGCTTCAAAAGGAGGACAGCAAAGTTTAATTGCAAAATCAGTTTTCCAAGTTAACATATAGGCATGTATAGGTTTATATATATTTTAAAGGCTGATGGTCTGTGCTTTCCTATGCTTGAGTTCTGCACAGAGTTTTAAAATTTTGTATATACTTTGCTGCATTCATCCATTTAAATATTCACTCCTGATGTGTTAACTAAAAGAGCTCCTTTAAGATCAGAAAGTGTTCCCCTATTCTCTAGCTTCACTATTGCACTTTTTTGTTATAAAATGAAGTGTTGGTGGGTTTTGTTTTCCAATTCTTCTGCACTCTGTATTTACTATACCTAGCATTCTTTACACAAAAATACTGCTTGCTTTATTCCCTGGACTAAATCAGTCATCTGGCTACCACTGACTTTGAAACAGGATTAATGTCTGAATTTTTCATTTCAACTTATTTTTGCAGGAAT
>NW_008605844.1:4653-7407 GCF_000691845.1 Merops nubicus
TGGTGTAAACATGTATGTCTGTTGTACTTTCATCCAAGCAAATTATATTTCTGAATCTTTTGGCAGCAAACTTTAATAAGCAAATAAATTCAAAACAATGCTTACCAAGAAAAAATGTTTTGTCTTTAAATAGGTGTAAACTTACTGTTATTTTCCACTGACCAAAAAGTTGTCATAAAATAAACTATATAAGCCATTAAGTAGAATTACAAAACGTGCTACCTGTAAGAAAAGGTGGATTACCTTTGTTGGACATCTGTCAGTGTGTCTTTACTCTTTTCATTGTCTTTCCTATTCTGCAATAATTCCATATGGTGTTCTGTTCCAATATTTTTTGTGCCTACTGTTACCATGTCCTTCCATGTGCTGTGAATACATAGTTAAAACAAGGACTGCTTTGAAAGCAAGTAACTTTTTCTCTAAAACCACCTCACTGACTAGTACATAATTACTAAATAGTACTTACTTGGTTATTTGCTGTTTAAAAGTTCATGTAAATGCCAAGATAGTGTCAGAATTAAAATGTCCAAATATTTTTTTCTGCGTTGTACAGCATGAAGAGGTGTAGGAGAGTTCACCGTGAGTCATTGCAGAGCCCAGACCTGCTTCCATTTAATTCAGGGATTGATTTCTTAGAGCTTTCGGCAGGATGCAGTAAAATATATGCCAATTGGTTTGTCATTTAAACAATATGGTTTGAACGAGTTCATGGAATTGGAATGCTACATTAACATCTCTTGTGACAAGTTTTGTGTATCACGTTGGGAAGCTTTTTATAATAACTACTTTATAAAAAATTACATCTCCTTTTTTCTACTTAATGATGTGATATATTTATCTGACACTCTAAAATATGGGATGCTTACAAAGGTGTTACAAAGTGGGGATACTGAAAACAGGAATAACTTGAGCCTGTGCTGTTTTCTGCTACATTTTTTAAGAACTGTACTTCTCCCCTTCGAGTCCCGACACCACTCCCCCAAATATTTATTTTTAATCCCTTCATAAACTGAAGCAGACAACGTGCCAAAGCCAAGAACGGATCTCTTACTCTATGCTTGCATTTTTCATTATGTTGCATAAATAATGCAAGTAAATCCGAAAGACACAAAAGCCACATAGCCACAGGTTGGCAGAACAAAGCAGTGACACAAGAGATTGGACTTCAGTGCTTGAAGGTGTAAAAGCAGAGCTAGGTTTAATACAAGGCAAAAGCCCACACAATTCCAGTGGAAAACTTAGTTACTACAAAAGAGGAACTGAAGCAGCTTGCCAGTGTTGTTGCACTGAGAATAAAGATTATCCCATTTCCCATTCCTCTTGTTGAGAAGGATTCAGGATGACTGAATGTAGGGGAAAAGAAGTTAAGAGAAATTGCATTCTTTTTTTTTTTTGTAAGAGAGTACAGTCACTGTCAGGATGTGCTTTTCAATTGGAAAAGGACAAATTTCAGACTTCTGTAAAAGACAAGAGAATTTGTCTTGTATCTAAACAGGAGGATAGTGCAATTCCTTGTTTGTTTTGGATGGGTTTTAGTTAAGGTAGATTGTTCAAATGACAGTAGAGGGTAACAAGAGGACAGGATTGTAGCAGGTGAGTTTATGGGTTCTCCTATCTCTTAATCTTTCATTCATTAAACAAACTGGACAACCTGAGTAACAAGCTTGCTCTGAGACTAAGGTCTTTTCCTTCATGTCTCTTACCATGTGCAGTACTCATTTTCTGTGTGGTGTGTTTTATTGGCATTGTACAAAGTTAGCCAGGCCTTGCTCAACTAGATCAAAAGGACGCTTTTCATGTAGTTTCAATCAAGTTGCATATCTGTATTTTTATGACTAATCGCTTTTGTTCAGTCAGACCTAAAATTTAATAGTATTACATATTCTGCCCTGCAATTTTATAACTGACATAATTTAAATAATTTTTCTGTTGATACTCATAAATTGGCATTGAGTTACAGTTTTGACCATGAAAGATTTCTGAAGAATAATTGTTACTTTTTTTTAAAAATTGTATTCCGGATATGACTGATTGTTTAATTTGTACAATTTAAGCATAGTAAAGACAACGCACTAGTTCTTAGGTTACCTATTGCAATTAAATATTGATAAAGGAAACAGACACTTTCCAATATGCTGCAAATCTGTGTCTTTTCCCCCTGTTGTCATCAGCTGCATAGTCTTCATAAGAGACGAATGAAAGGGGCACTGCCATTAGTGGTGCTTGAGGGGGAAAAAAAGTGTCTGATATTTATTTTGCCTTGGTTATCTCATTGTGGTTTTGATGAACTAGGTAAGTCTCAAACCCTAAGTTTACAGGTCACTTCACAGAGTCAATGCCCTGGCATTTTATGGTCTTCTAATGAGCCGTTAAACTGGAGAAGAGGTAATTAAATATGGTACTTGGACACAATGTACACAGTACTGACTCTCAGCTCTCTGATTTTAGGTTCCTCAGAAGACGATGAGGTCATTCAAGAAGGTCTCCTCAGGCTCAGGTCAGTCTTCTCTATAGCATCTTACATGGCTGACTTTGTGTCTGCAAAACTGAGGTACCGCAGCACTTGTGTCCCACTGATGAACTTAATTCTCGGGGGAGGGAGAAAATAATTAACTTTGTGCACAAGCTTCTCGCTCGATACCGTTTGAGAGTTCTGCTTTTGTAAGACAAATAAACAATCACGTAACGAAAGTTTATTTACAGTAACCCACCAGCAGATACCTGTGCTCAGTTGCGGGGGCCCACCGGTCCGTG
>NW_008605845.1:0-1970 GCF_000691845.1 Merops nubicus
CCAGATTTTAGCACCAGTAGATTTTAGGTGCAGCTTGATCCCATTCAGCTGTAGGGATCAGAACTTTGTTTCCTGGTGCTTCCATGAAGAGAATGGAATGAAGTGTGGAAACAGGGAGAGAAGCTGCAGTCCTAGGGTTATAGTCCTAGTGAAATTGCAACAACAAAACCTCAAAGATGAAATAAATTTGAGGAGATGAGGATTCTCCTGAACAAAGCAAAGCTGGGTCTGATCAGCTGAAGACCCTCCTTGTGCGAAACTCTGAGGAATTTACAATCCTTTGGTTTGGGTTGGAAAGGACCTTAAAGATCACCCAGTTCCACCCCCCTGCCATGGGCAGGGACACCTCCCACTGGAGCAGGGTGCTCAGAGCCCCATCCAGCCTGGCCTTGGATTGCTCCAGATGAAAAATAAGGCACGGGGAGAGTCTCAGAGGGCCACTAGACTTCCACAGACCTGGGCTTAGGATGACATGCAGAGGGAAAGAAAGAAACTCTTACAGGTTTAAATCAAGATAAATGGTTTCAAACCCTGCAAAGTCTCCAGACAAAAATAATCCAGGAGGCACTCAAGGCATGATTAAAACAGAGGTAGCTTTAATGCTGCTTCAGACTGAGGAATTGACACTGATGAGAAAACACGTGGAGGGTGATTTGTGTTCACTGATGCAAAATGTCTTCTTAAAACCCATGTAAACAACGCACAGCACCTCAACTGTGTCTTCTGGGTGGGGTTTGCTGCTACTTGGCAACTTCTGCTGATGCTTCCTCCATTTTATTATCCTTACAAACTCTTCCATTTGGTTCATTCCTAAGTGGAAAGGGAGAAGCGAAGGGACTTGGCCAGCTCGGGGTGAAGAAACCTTGATAAAATTAATCGAGTGGTTTCTGATCCATCTCACAACAAAATGACAAAGATGATAGAATTGATTCTGTGCTGTTCCTGCTGCTTCTCAATCTTCTGACTTCAGACAAATTACAGGCAGTCCACAAGATGAATTTATGTACCTTAAAAATAGCCTTACTCTAAAAGACCTTTGGAGTTCAGGGAAAGGAGTTAATTAAGACAAAACAAAACAAAAGAGAACAGGAAGAAACAAACCAACAATCTAAAAAAATAAATATGTGGAAAACAGGGAAAATAAGGAGAGAACAGCATATTAAAATTGGAAATCATTGAAACAGTCACAGGAAAAATTTGTTCAAGGGGTGTAAGAAACGAGAAGGAGGCGTTTATATAGAAAAATAATTTTTAAATCTTTGGTGACAGTGAATTCTTCAGCTTTTTACAGTACTTGTAATCTAAAAGTAGTCTTCTATTGTAAGTATATTTTATAACTTATTTCCTAGTACACCTCATTAACAAAACATATATAAATGCAGAAAATAAAACAGCCAGAAAGGTACGAAGGAAACGTCACATCTGAAGAGACAGACATCTGAATTTCGTCCTAAAAATGGGTTTCTTAAGGAGTGTATCCCATTCCTCTGCTCACATAATACCAAATTTCCCAGCTAAGAAGTTTGTTTTCCCTTGGGATGTTGTGTTCTTCCCATCACTTGGCTTCGAAGGCGTGTCCATAGTGATATATCTAATCTGGAAACCACCAGCAGTCACCGAGGCATCTGACAGAAACTTCAAGGTCATAACGTTGCCTGGGAGAAGAAAAAGAAAATCAGAGGTTATGTTTTTTTTCTAAGTGGTGTAAAAATGTGGCATTTCAAAGCTGGTTTTAAAGTGCTCTTTCTTCTTGCTTCCTTCTGAGAGCTTCAGAGCAATCTGCTGGGTCCATCTGCTCCCGAGGTGTGGCCTGGGAGGGTGATCAGCCCCGTGGAAAAGTAAATAGATTTTCCTCAGTTTTCTTTGTCTCCAGAACCCAGGGGTTGATCAAGTTTTGCTGCACCAAAGGGCTTCCTGGAAAGCACCTCCTGCTCTTTAAAATGCAAGCGACAGGACACGAGGGAATGGCC
>NW_008605846.1:0-385 GCF_000691845.1 Merops nubicus
GGGGAGACGAGGTCCCCGGGGGGACTACAGGGCCCCCGAGGGCCAACTTCCATCCCCTGCGTCAGAGCCCGCCGTTGAAACAGGCCCGCCGCCACCCCAGAAAGTCATCCCCAAAATTGCCGGCTGGGATTTGAGTCCCATTTCCCACCCTGGCCATGCACTGTGGCAGCAGGTGACAGATATCACCAGGTCTATGAGGGTCGGGTCTATGAGGTCCAGGCAGAGGCAAACATAGAATCATAGAATCCTTTAGGTTGGAATGGACCTCCAAGATTATCAAGTCCAACCATTGACCCATTAGGGCTCTAAAGTCCTCTGCTAAAACAGATCAGAATCTGTCAGGGTTGGAAGGGACCACAAGGATCACCCAGTTCCAACCCCTCTG
>NW_008605846.1:851-23368 GCF_000691845.1 Merops nubicus
GTCTCCTACCAGCCTCTCAGCAGGAGTGGAAGTTTAGGCTGGAAATTAGGAAAAATTTATTCACAGGAAGGGTTGTAAAGAACTAGAGCAGGCTTCCCAGGGAAGTGGTGGAGTCACCATCCCTGGAGGTGTTGAAGAGACATGTAGATGTAGCACTTAGGGACATGGTTTAGTGCTGACCTGCCAGTCCTGGGTGAACAGCTGGACTTGATGACCTTGAAGGTCTCTTCCAACCAGAACGATTCAGTGATTCTCTGACAAGGGTGGCTTTGGGTAGGGACACCACACAGCTGTAGGAGAAAGGCCTGCAGCAAGGAAGCACTGGGCACCCTCCATGCCACATTTAGCAAATTGGGGAAAAAAAATACCTATGAGAGGAGCCCATTGGTCAAGTGCAACCACCCCTCAAGAGGTACTTTGACAGTGCTTCAAAAGTGAGGGGCTTCCTACCATATGCACAAGTTGAAAAAGGAATTAGCAGGTATTGCCTGTAATTTCAGAGTAAACTTTCTCCTGTATTGCTAATTTAAATGTGTTCACCCATCACACCTTATCTGGGAGTTTTAGCAGGGGGTGGGATGTGGGGGGTTGTTGGAAATATTTTCTTGCCCCAGTCATTACAAATCCTTTGTAAATGTTTTCTTTTATTGCATTTCTCTCGGAGGATGACTGTAGAGGTCAGGAAGAGATTCACAAGATAAGGAATGTCTCCAGTCTGTGTTGGGGCTCTACACTCTGCTACAGGCAACTTGAACTCAGAGAAAATGAGCAAGATTTGCCCATAAGCCACAACCAAAGCAGAGTAGCACAGGAAAATGGACAATGCTGACAACAGATATGTAATGGCTTCAGGACAAAGAAAGGAGTGAGGGAGAAGCCCAC
The DNA here is from genome assembly GCF_000691845.1 of Merops nubicus. Taxonomy (NCBI): domain Eukaryota; kingdom Metazoa; phylum Chordata; class Aves; order Coraciiformes; family Meropidae; genus Merops; species Merops nubicus. The sequence goes on from NW_008605846.1 coordinate 1,734, forward strand.
ACCAGAGTGTTTTAGTCTCCCTGTCAGATAGTCACCTCTAGGAGAAAGCCTTCTTTCATAAACAGAATATTCTCCAAACCACAGTGTCATACAGAAAAACATGCTTTTAACAAACTGCCTTTCTTAGCCAGTTTGCTGTTCCCACCTCGACCTTTTGGTAGTATTTATAATGTGGACTTCTATTGAGAATCACAGCTGAGCCCGTGTTTCAGCAGAAACAGAGAAATGTCATTGAGAGGGATGTGTGACAAGTTACAAAGGGGGTTATTCTGAAGAGTGGGAGGTATTTCCAGGATTGGCATTTCTTGTCAGAGAAGATTTTGTTTGCAGGGAGGCTGAAAGGCAAATGTCCACACTACAGTGGACATCCCCACAGTTCCCTAGGAATTTTTTGTACATAGAGTTCATGCAGAGCTGGAAAGGACCTGATCCTTGCAGGGATGAATTAGGTATATGCCATGCTTGACAGACAGTTATCTAGCTGTTTCGTAAAGATCTTTTCCAGCACTGAAGATAATACAGTCTTCCTGGATAATCTACCCCAGTGCCTCACTATCCTTGCAGGCACAAACCCTGTAAAGACGTCAAATGGATACCCTATCTCTCCACTTTTCCATTGTCACAGTAGAAAACCATAATGTCAAGTCAAAAAAATGCCATTTTACCCAGTATTATCCACTTTAAGGAAGAGATGGTACAATTTGCACAAGACTGTGCATTGCAGTGCAGGCTGAGTGCCTGCCAACATTAAGCACAGTAGCACATCTTACCTGCAGAGCTCCCATGCAGAGGACTCCTCAAGGCTGGTCTAAAGAGTGCTGTGTGGTATGAAACCTTAGCAGTGGAAAGCAGCAAGCAGCAGCTCCTGCTGCCATCATCACTGGGTTGCTCTGGCCCCCAGCTTCATGCTTTCCCTCATTTCACCCTGTGTTAGAGCCACAGCATTTGTCTTCTGCCAGCAACCTGTGACTGAAGTGCCCTCCCCCTTCAGCACTTGGAGCTACTTGGCTTTGCCATACTGCCACCAAGACATTTTGTGTCGTTTTAGGTCCCGAGCATACGTCACATAAAACCAAGGGATGCCATGTAAAATATTTACCACAGCAAAATTTCTGTTGTATCACCAACAACTAAAGTAGCTCTTCATAATACCCCACCCCTCCAAGAGCTATAAGTTTCTTTGTGTTTGTTTATACAGACAACTATTTTTGGTTGTTTAAGAAACAGATGTGGGAGTGAATCCAGCTATAACGTGTGAAATTCTGTACAGCTTCTCAGTTTAAATTCTAAACTGACTATTCTCTGAGGCTACATTGTTAACTGGAACAGCAGCCATGCAGGAAAGGTAAACTATCTGGCTGGCCAACACTTGCATGATCAAATAATTAATCAGCCTCGAAGGCAAAATTAGATTTCCAAGAACCCTGCTTCTTTGGGATTAGATTTTGGAGTGGAAAAGGTCAGAATGAGCTACTAGCTCAAATAACTCACTATACTTTCTTCTGTCATTTTTATTTAATTTGTAACAAGAAAAATAAGCTTCCATCTAGAGCAAAGTAAAGGAGTTTTCTCTTTCTTGTTAAGGTCCATAGGGCAAAGTCCTGACATACTTTATTAAACCTCCAGTCATTATTTTTGGCTTGGTCCCAGTTTGGTTCCTAGCAGCTATTTGCCTGCAATACAGAAGCTCCCCTTGCCAACAGCAAATTTATTCACTCTCTGGAGAGAGTCACCAGGATGGACAGTCAGGACCCACGCATGGCATTCATCATAGATCTGAGCAAGACAGAACTCCTACCAAGGTCTGACTGTGGAGATTGTACTACTGCTGAAAGATGTCTGCATCTGTCTCACACAAAAGAGGAATTAATCCTCTTGTGATACTTTGGATCTTGAGAAGGGGTGGAGTGGGGAACAGTGAGCCTGCAAGCACTTGACACATCCCTACGGAGATTACAAATGGTGCTGGTGATATAGTAAGCCTCTAGTCCACAGAACATGCTCACATGATTAGTATCTCTAAGTTTCCTTAGGATGCCCATTTCTGATAATGACTTGATAGATGTAGAGTAAAAAGCCTGTTAAATGCAAAAGTTAAGCCCAGATTCATATGTCTTCAGCTACTTTGAAAGCAGAGATGAATGGGAGAAAACCCACAGCACACCAACTCCTTAAGGCTTTTCCTTCTGTTCAGGTGACAGCTTCCATCTCTTCCCACCACAGCCCTGACACTATCAGCTGTGAGTGGCTGAGTCCGTTTCTGATGCTTATATATAACTGTAATGTTTGCTCCAAAGGGGAAATCGCCATGGCCTTCATTACTGACAATTTGAAAATATTTTTTCTTTTTTCATAATTGCTTGATGAAAAATATTTATTATTCCTTGCATCACTTAAAAGCTAACTAGAGAAGGCAGACCAAGACGAAGTAAGATAGAGGGGCAGGAGGAGATGACTCTCTGCAGTCACCTAGCAGGCAGCGTCCAGGCTGAGAGAAGAGCCCCAGTCACCCACTGCAGTTTCTGTTGTTGTAGTGCCCACAGCCTTCAGCTGTGCAGCAGGACTCCAGAATATTCCTGATAATAAGTTTGCTGCCTCGTAGGTTTCTTCCTTTAATATGTAAGTGCCTTAAGTTGCACATCAGTGGTTAAAGAGGGCAGGCTCGGGGTGTAAGGAAAATACTTTTATCCAGCAGCTCAGGAGTGGTCCTGTTAAATAGCAGGCTTCTGTGCCCTGGGTACACAGGGCATCAGTAGAACTGAATGTAATTTACGTGTTTCCTGCAAGTGCTAAGCTCAGCCCTCACTAGCACTTTCAGTCTTCTCCTTCCCTTAGCAAAGAAATCTTCCCAGTTTGTTTGTTTTCTAAACAAAAAAATAAAAACTAGGAAGAGGGATATTTCTAAGCTCTCTATTCACTCCCAGTTGTTTACAGGTATGCTGCTGGGACAGCAAAGTCTGGTTTTAGTGACTAGGTGCACTATAAAATTTCCCAAAGACAGATCTCTGTTCGGCCAAGAATAACTTTTTCTGTACCAAATTAATTTCCATAGTGAATGTACAAGGGGGAACGGAAATTTTAGGAGTATGCTTGAGAAATAAAGACTTCCAATTAAAGGCTCTCAACAGTTCTTGGAATTTTTAAATTTTTTTTTTTTTTAATCCACTCACGTATTTTAAAAGTACCTAAGTACATAACGAGAGTACTGCTGCCATGTCTTTTAATCTTTGAGAATGGCAAACAGATTGTGTCTTATCAGGAAGCACCTCTGAGGCTCTGTATAAATGACACATGCATACAGTTCGACAAGATGTTTGTTGACAGTAAACTCTCAGCTACTGATTTTCACTCTTTATGGTTCCAGCTAATGTCACTATCTTTGAAAAATAGCAGAAGATGACAAAGTGTATTGCTTAAGCTATATCCCAGCTGCAGTAAAACTGGGAGTCCTTCTCTCTTTTGCCACAGGTCAGAATATTTTCCACTTCTTCCTCTAACTTGCAAATTCCTCTTTAGCAACCCTAACTGCATTGTATTTAGGAGCAACTGAGAATCAGGTTGCTGGCTGCGACCTTTAGTTCCTTTGAAAGATATCTGCGGTTGGCATTTATATGAAAGGGAAGGAAATATAAAGTCATCTTGGTCAGAATTCACAGCTGGACAAATTTAGGTGCATTTCTGAACTGCACTGCTGAAATGGGTTGAACACACCTGAGAAGTGGGATACTGTGAAATGGTGATTTTTTTTTTTTTAATTTATGTCTTCTGCTTGAGAAATACAAAAAAATTCTTGTTTAATTATCACTCAAAAAACCCCAAACCCAAAATGCCTTGCAGAAAAGTTTACCAATTAATAATAAACAGCACCTCCTGATCAGTGCCTAGGGCAATTTGGTGTAAATACTCTCATTTTTTATCAGTTTAATGTGTAGTTTGCATAATGAAACAAAAGACTGTAGAATTGATTCAGTCTAAACAAAACTATAGACAAAGGAACAGTTATTGTGCTCTCACTTCACAAGTAGAGAAACAGAGTGCCAAACGAGTGGTGGAAATGACTTCATGGGGAAACAGGTCTGCCCTGAGCTAGGAAATCCACATGGACCAGCTCTTCCTGACTTGCACAGAGCTCTTGTAAACCACTGCTTGCAGTAAATGCAACACAGGGAGAATGTTGTGTCGGATGCCCCCCACCTCCTATTCCCATGCTGAGTGATGTGACCTCATATGAGGCTCAGGACACACCTACCATTTCATGTCACATCATGGGTACAACTCACAAGTTACTTGGCTGAGATGAGTGAGATGGCAAATGCATTGTGTGAGGGCTGAGAGAATCAGACAGGAAATGCCATGTCCCAGTAGGAAATCTGGGACAGAACAGCATCTCAGAAACTTGAGGGGATAAGAAAGAGTATTTTCCAAGGTGCCCAGATCCAGGCAAGCTATTGATGACCAAGAGTTGACAGGCTGGGCAGTTCATGTCGGGAATCCCAGCTATTCATGCTGCTGAGCCTGACGGATTGCTTGCATCCAGCTCTGGGCTGCTGGATGTGCTGACAGTCAAACGTGCACACAATGTCTGTCATCACTACAGAGATTCCAAAGTCACCCACCTGACTAAGTAAGATTAAAAAGTTCTCTCTTCTGTCCTAGTCCAGTGCCATGGCCACAGAGAAGCATCCTTCCTCTGAAAGGAGCTACAGAAGCAGAGAGGTCTGCTATGGCAGTATGTCAAAGGCAGCATTTTCCCTGTGATTTTTATGAGTCTCCACAAGAAGGAAATTGGAAACTGAAGTCTGCACTCTCTCCCATTTATAAATGTGTCCATAATGTGTATGTTGTGTTGTAGGTTAATGATGCAGTTCTCAAGCAAGATTAACTGCTGCTTCAGACAGCCATCAATTTTTTATGATTGCAAGACCATTTCCCTACTAAAAATGAATGTTACATTCCCCAAGAGATGGGCTGAATTCAGCATCAGTCAGGTGGGAAGAGAAAAAAAGAGAAGAGAAAGAAGAGAAGAGAAGAGAAGAGAAGAGAAGAGAAGAGAAGAGAAGAGAAGAGAAGAGAAGAGAAGAGAAGAGAAGAGAAGAGAAGAAAAGAAAAGAAAAGAAAAGAAAAGAAAAGAAAAGAAAAGAAAAGAAAAGAAAAGAAAAGAAAAGAAAAGAAAAGAAAAGAAAAGAAAAAAGAGAAAAGAGAAAAAAAAAAGAAAAAAGAAAAAAAAAGAAAAAGAGACACAAGCTAGTTTCCTAGCTCCCACACCAGGGAACAGGTATGTGACTTTCTTTGCTGTCACTTCCGAGCATCCTGAATAAGGTTAACTACATACATGTGGATGTGCTACTGACGCTCACTGATGGGCCCAGCTCCCTCTACAGTGGTGCTGTAAGCATTCAATGCCCAACACCAGGCAACAATGACTTTGTATGAGGTCAGCATACGAATCCTCAAGAGCTCAGGGCATTGTTCATGCCTGAGAAAGATAGTCCAGAGATTACTTAGTGCTATAGTTGAGCTTTTTATGAAATTTAGCCCATATTTGGGGCAGATTCTAAGAAGCTGCCTATAGCTGCATCAACAGAACAAGACGAGTCACTTCACCCATCAATCCACTTTAAGACACCTGTCTATGAAAAGTGTGAAGAATTGTTCTTTGTACATGCCTCTCTCTCTCATTCTTTCTCTCTCTTCATCAGCTGTGAAGGGAACTTGATGCCTAACCAAGATCAGAAGCATATTAGATGTCTCACGCAAGGAAAGATGAATCCCCACCTGAAGTACAAGTCTTCAACTCAGTAAATCTGACCAGGTACAACTGGTGGGCCTGAAAGGATCCTATCTACATTCACTAATGATAAGTCATAAAATCATAGAATCACTAGGGTTGGAAGGGACCTCTAGGATCATCAAGTCCAACCTTAATAATAATCCACATTTTAACTTGATTCATAAAACCATGACCAGTCAGCCTTTTCAGAAGACTACACCAAAAGATCACAGTATCATTGTAACTATCCTTTGATTCAGCTTTGGGATGCTTTGTCCTCACATACATTCTTTTGACTGTAGGGAGAGAAAAAAGTTACATCTATGCAAAGAACTTTGAATCCAAATAACCACATCTTTGGGTGTTTTTTTTTTTTGACTAATGAAATTAAGACAGTTGGAGAAAAAAAAAAAACAAAAAAAACCCACAAACCAAGACAGCCTCGTATCACTAACCAAAAACATGTAATATTGCCATTACAAGTGCAGCTGAGATGTTTATTAAAAAGTGACTGGAAGTAGTTAATTGGAAACACTGCAATACTAAATAGGCTCCTAATTAAGTGCAATCCTGCTACTTTAAAAACTGTTCTGGTTCACTGACAACAACTGAGTGACCCTCTGAGAAAGCTCATGTTTAGGTTCATGTTTAACAGCATTTCTTTTGCCCAATTCCTACCTATGCTTAGAGCTTGCAGCTTAAAACTCTGGGCCTCAACAACATTAACATTTTCTAGGCATATCCCATTATTCCACAGTTAGTTACAACTGCAACAATGGTTGTGGTTGGCCATTTGCAATTGTGTTGAAGAAGGCATTTGTGGGGTTGCTCTTTTGCAAGGACTTAGGATTGGAGGGTCCAGACGTGAACCCTTAAACATAAAGCTGCCTTTGGCTACAAACCACAACAACCACTCCTGAGTTTACCTTTCTGCTTCAATATCTGCATGGTGAGACACAGCTGGTTACATTCCACTTCCCTAAAGCAATTCAAAACTGTTTCTTGATAAAGGTAGGATGGACCTTTTCTGTTAAGCTTGAGTTAACAGAATACAGATAAGTGTAAGCTGTACTATTAGTACTGTATCCATTAAGCAAACAATTCAAATATTTATGAGGAAGGAAAATATCCCAGCCCTTACTATAAATATGCTGAGTTTCCTGACCTTCCACAGGGAAGTATGGTAAATTCTATGAGTGTACATCTGTAATTATCCTGAACTACTACACAACAATTATTTATGGGGCAGAATATTTCTCAAATAGGACAGATTTGGCACATCAGAAGTACTTCCAGTGAACTGTGTACAGAACAAGGACCAACTGCATACATTACTTCCCTTTGAAAAAACCCACAGACCAAATATTATCAATTTACTATGAGTGACAGCGTTGGTAATGTCTATAACTTCAGTTTTTTGGAAGAGCCAGTTTGCATATCGGATGGTTGGTACGAGTCATTCATAGGAGACATGATGGCGAGGATCCACCATGCTGCTGGCCTGCTGAATCCTCATAACACAAAGACAGCCAGGCCTTAACCACAAAGGCCATAACCACACAGGCCAGAGACCACCTTGGAGGAGCAGGATGATTCACTGACTCCTTCTTAAACACCGCAACAAGAAGGAGGGCACCTTCATAACCAGCCAGACGACTTCCGAAAGAGCAAATATTTATCCGTGCTTATGCCAGTACAGCTTCAAAACACTGGCAGAAGAACTGTTTGAAGGAGGCATCTTTGAAGGCCCTGTATTCCTTAGCCATTTGGAGAACTGCATTCACTATATTTTAAAAAGTCAAAAGGCTTGATGAAGTAATATATAAATGCAGGAAGGCTGCCAAAATGATAAGTGCAGGGACTCAAGCTTTCCATTTGTATGCAGAACAGGTATAGTACAAGCTGTAGCAGGAAAAACTTCCATTTATCTATTTCTGTGGTTCTGCATCTCCACAGTATGACCAGTCCCCCCAGGTACTCTGACATAGCAGTAATATTTTCTTCTCCTGCAGCACACTGGAGATAAAATTTGATTAAGTCCAAGCTTGTTTGCCTGCTCTGGCTCTGTGTTGTGTATGCATATATTGAAAATTTGGCACCTTTGCCTGTCTTTCTTCGTGCACAGTGCTGCACAGAAGCACACTGGACATCCACAAGCTTGTAGGAAAAACAAACTTCATGTAAAATAGAGATATACAGAAGTCCAAAACTCCTGAACCATCTCCCTTCCCTCAACCTGTTGGGAAGGGAAAATGTCATTCTTGTGTAGAGATGCCAAGGCTTACTTTCTTGTTTGTCTAATAAATACAAGTAAATGCACAATACAGGGAACTAAGACTGTAAAACAGTTTTGAACAAGCTAAAGACATTAAACTGTACATGCCACATGAGAGCCACAGCAATCACACTTGTAATTATTTTCATATTTCCTAATTCTACCACAAGATACTCATTTCACTAGCTATTATACTCAAAAATTGTCACAGTGCAGGGGGAAGAAGGGAATATCTTGTATCTCTGTAATGTGATCGCTGCCAATATCTCAGTGTATGAAAACAAATGAATGCATTTTCCCTCAAGTATTGGAGTATGAGCCTACATATCAAAACTATTTGACTTAGTCTGAGGAGGAGAAATAGCATTAGGAGGCAGAAAAGCAGAACAGAGTAACTTTATGGTAATTTTGAAAGAAAAGCAAAAGCCTTGGATGAGGGTATCTGTCATACCAGAAGTGGCTGGTCCTTGCACTTGCAAGGAAAGGAACAAGAAAAATATGTCTGATTTCTTCTTTGTTGTGTTTAATTAAATTATTTCCCCTGTACTTTTTTTTAGGCTATGAATATTAAACTTTGGTTGCACAGCCTTCACTGGAGGATCCTGGTAAGCTCATTGTGATGTTGCATAAGATCCTTTCCTACCCTTTGAATAGCAGATCCTTTCCTCCCCCAGCTCAAGTTACAGGGAAGGCATATCAAAATTTAGGCCCAAAGTTTGTCCCTTTCATATGAGCCCATGTTTTGATTCCAGCTTCCTTGGAGCAAAAGAGCTTAAGCCAAGGAAAGGCAGGGAAGGAGAAGAGAACAGCTTGATTGATTCGTCCTTCAAACACTTTGGCTGTTCTGAAATCTGAATATACTGAGAGAATTAACGAGGCAGAACTGTTTTTCAACATTAAAATTGCCCTAAAATTGTTAATGCTCTAACACTGAACACCACAAAGAAAACCCACAGGGCAAACTCCTGTGCCCACCTTCACATAGCCACACCTAATCACTTTCCTCTTCAAACAGGTATATTTAAACGTACTTGTGTTGGAGCATGCTAATGTAATACCACAAGGGACAGGCAGTTTGATCCCACAAAGCAGCTAACCGAGCTACACAGGGACTGGCAGTATAGAGGAGGAGAGCAGAAGAAAGTTCTTGGAGTTATAATGGCATGTCGTTCTTCCAGATCAAGTTGGAAAGGCCACAACAATGATTTGTACTACCAGCTCATCATTCCTCCTTGTCATAGAATCATAGAATGTTTTAGGCTGGAAGGCACCACTAGAGGTCACCTAGTCCAACCTCCCTACACAAGCAGGGACATCTCTACCTAGGTCAGGTCACCCAGTGACCTATCAAGCCCAGTCTTGAATGACTCCAGGACTGGGGCCTCCACTACCTCTCTGGGCAGCCCATTCTCATGATCTATTACTCTTAAATACTTTTTTTTTTTCTAATATTGAGTCTAAATCTATCCTAGTTTAAAACCATTACTGCTTGTCCTATCATGACAAACCCTTTTGAACAGACCTTCCCCCACCTTCATGTAGGCCCTTTCAGATGCTGGAAGGTCACTATAAGGTCCCCCTGGAGCCTCCTCTTCTCCAGGCTGAACAGCCCCAACTCCCTCAGCCTGTCGTCATACGAGAGGTGCTCCAATCACTTCATCGTTTTGGTGGCGCTCCTCTGGACTCTCTCCAATGTGTCTACAGTGTCATGTCGATTCTCAATAAGTGTGAATCACTTCATAAGGGACATCGATGCCTCCAATCGAGACAGTTTCTAAAATGACAAAAACAAGCCAGGCTGCAGAGTAGTAGCTTTGGGGCTGGTCTCATGTGACTGAGTCTGGAGGGCTGGCTTAGGAGCTCTGCTAACCAAGCAGCAAAGAAAAAAATTAACCTAATTTACACCTAAACTACTTTCTAACTGAGGAAAGAGATTTATGCGTCTGTCTTTAAGATAATCCATACAATGTATTAAAAAACAAAAACAACTTAAATGTCACAATTATAATTTCTGTACAGTTGCATGTAATTAATCCTGACTGATGCCAGCCTAATGCATGTGTACACCTAAAGGCTAACTTTTTCATCTTTTCTTTCTTTTTCCTGATATGAGGAGCAACCGAAGAATATCCTTGCAAGGGAAGAAGGGTAAGTATTACCAATGCTTTTGTTTCTCTTAAATCTCATCCTGATTAGCAGGTTTCAGCTTTCCTTGCTAGGATTTAACATGGCTGCTTTCAGCACCAGTGAAACCTGGAATTACTGTAAAAAAAAAACTTTCAGATTGAGTTCCATTTTCTGTCCATTGCCTCATTACCATACTTTACAGTACTGGGCAAGTACATAACACACAGGATCAGAAGGCAGTTCCACAGTCACTGAGTCCAAGCCTGGACAGCTGCAGACAAACAGCTCATATAGCACTGAGAAAAAATCTGTCCTAATCTCCTAACAGAGACAAGATTCAGTATCTAAACATGGGTGTGCATTTTGTACCTGTAGAGATAATCGCTGTGGTATTTAGATCCAGATGTCCTTGAATTCAGGGAAAAGTGAGCCTCGACTTAGAGACAGCCCATTTTGCCCCATTTATTTGCTTTCAACTGGACTGGAGCAATTGTAATATTCAGCTTGTTTCATCACTGAACACCATAATCCTGACACTGATGAGATGAACAAATATGGTCACAAAAAAATATGCAAGGAAGACAACAGATATGAGCTGGAGCAGTACAAATGATAAAGTCTGTCCCTAAATACATATTAGGTGATGCTTTTAATATCTAATTAATTTGGATCCCTTTCTTTTGACTCTAGACCTGTGAAGGGGAGTGGGGCAGAGAGAAATTGAGAAGGAAGAGAGAGTCTCACCATGGTTGGCTCATGACCTTGGTTTCCAAAATCAGCCAGAACTCTCCACCTTTGCAGTCCAGTTGAGGTAGTGTTCAGCATCTAAGGTGGGGTTTCATATTAGTCACCATTCTGTATTTATCACTGCAGAGTAAATGAAAATACAATAATGAGCAACATACCCTGTAGCCTTGGAGTTAATTACGTACCTTTCTTCATAAACTAAGTGGAAAACGCATGAGCTTGGAAGATATCCACAGAGCAGCTAAACACACGCTTGTCAATGTCTCACAAATACCATGGTTTTACAGATGAAATGAAAACACAAAATGCCATCTGATTGAACTTCAAAATAATTAGCACATCACAGCACACAACCACGACAAGGACCTGTCAACAGCTATCAGCACAGCAGTGACATTTTCCACTGCGAATAATAATGTCATTTTCCACTTTTAAATAGCAATGCTATTTTTTGTCTTTTGAAAAAGCAGCACTGTTTAAAGCAGATACAAATATATCCTCTGTAAAACAAGATTTCATTCTGCTAAGTTAACACTCAAACAGAATTATTTAATAGATTTTGTAACCAAAGCTCCAATTTCACATGCAAAAGCAAATGAAGCTCTAATTCCATGTAGCTCCTGAAGGGAGAGGAGGATTCTTCCTGTGGGATGCTGCTTTTGTTAGCCATACCTATGTACTGCCAGAAAGCTTTGTCTCTGTAGCAAGCTGCATAACCAGGAATGCTCTGGACTTGTACTAAACTGGTAATTTCTTGTAGGAAACTCACCAGTATAAAGACGTACCAGAGCTGGGTACTGATTTTCAGCAATTTTTAGGCAAGTTAATAATGACAGCTCTGCCGTGTTCCTAGAGTAGCTTGTTAAGAGAAAGGTAATAAAAAGCCAAAAAAAGTGTCTGTAAAGTTTTATTAATGTTATAAACCACTGTTTTCTGTAAACATCTTGGTTATTAATAGATGTGATTTAAAAATGCAAGTTGAATAGCACAGGCTGGCAAGTACAGTCTCACCCTTCTTGGGTGGCTGTGAACAATTTTACGCTTGCTGACTATGACTTTCATTAACAAGTCATACAAGCTTAGACCAAGTCTTAGGTCTTTAGAGTCCATTAAAATAAAAGATTGCCTCTACTTGCAACAACAACCTAACAATCCTACAAAGACAAGTTTTGAAAGAAAGACTGGAAGAAATCAATGTAGGGTCAGCCTTGGGTACCGACCCCAGGGCAGGGCTGGGCAGGAGGTAGATTCCTTATCTGATGTAGCTGAGAGTAGGATCAGTATGTGGATTTGCCTGAGTGGGGATGTGGTTTTCCCATTTGCAGCACACTGCAGCCTTCCTCTCTTGCAGCTCTACTTGCCCTCTGAGAGAGCACAGCGCGATGAAGCACCAAGTGGAGATACTGAGGTTACCTCTGAGGGCCTCAGATGTGGGTGGTAGCAGGGGTGTAGCCACGCTGGCTGAACATGCTGTCTGGGCTGAGAAGCAGGTTTAATTCAGAGGGAGCTGGGTATTTCTGCGTGGTGCACGGTTGTGGCACACAGTTTTGCCTTTCATCAGTGGTAAATCAGTTCCCGCAGCCGTTCCTAACCTGGCTTGTCTGCCCACCAAAGTGACAGCTTTTAATGCCATCTGGAATGAGACTGGTGCTGTCAGAACAAAAATTCTCTACTTATATTAACAGGATTAAGTAGCTGATCCATGGAGATGGCTCATCTCCATTCAGAGCACAGAAACTTGCCTCCACTGAAATATGTATCATTATATCACACTCCAGAGCAGTTGGTTCTGCTGAGGTTTCACATGCCCTTGGAGTCAGATTTGCCTTGTCTTGTCTCTAGCCATTTAAAAGGTAGCTGTTTATCTTAAGTGGTAGTGGTGGCTTCTGCTATCATGTATGGAAAGACAGCAGTATCTCCAAACAGCAAGACATCTCACCTGTCTTAGACGCTTGCATCTGCAGTTTCCAAACTGAGCAAATTGCACCTAGGAGTTTGGACTGCTACTGGTACTGTTGTACGTCAAGCCAACTTGGGTCTTGATTGACACTGGAATCATAACAAAAATAATACAAAAATCTGCTTTGTGTTTATATGGCTTCCACTGCTGACTCAGCTCAGTATGAGAGAAGCCTTCTCCTGACTGTAAATTTTATACCACTGGTGCCATTGAAGGAAAAGCAGTTTTGCAGTAGAAAACTACAGATTCTCAGTACAATGTTCTACTAAACAATAACATCCTCTGAGTATTTGCTGTCAAGTTTGGTGATTAGGAACAGTGTGGATCAGGTGGATATAGCTTGTTCTCTGTGCCAAACTCCCACATCATGTAAAATTCAGATAAATGTTTCTTTAAAATGTAACAACAAAGATCTTCAAAAGCAAGACACATCTCTCTCTGTCTCTATGCCCTTGTGCACTAATCCACTACAAAGAAAGGGCCAAATCCTACCAAAAGAATATATCCATGGGATTTTAGGCTCAATGAGTATGAGAAGAAATAATGAGGAAACAAAGCTGTTGAAACTTCCAATGGCTCTTCACAAATCTGCAACATCCACAGAATTTCTGCGGTGGCAAGGTTGCTGTTTGTGGTTGCCTCCCCTGCAACCTGGTGTCCCAGAGCAGAGATGGTCAGCCCCAGCTGTGACCACCACCACTATCCCTCTGAAGCTGTGGGGCAGGGCCACCATCTCCTTAACTCCAAGTCAGCAAGATAACTACTACTGACCCTTGGTTGAGTGGTGGGAAACCAACACTCAAGAATGCTAATTTCTGCTCTACAGTAGACATGCCGATTACAGATAAAGCCTTGATTGCAAGAAGTACATATTTCCCATTTGGTTTTTATTTTAGAGCAGTGCAGATTTAGAGACTCATGCTGTATGGCATCAAGAAGCTTTTGTGGAAGAGCTTTCAAACACATCAGCTACTGAACCACTGGGCAGCAGAGATACAATCATTCTTGCTCTAGATAGCCCACCCACGCTGTCCTGGAGCTGCAAAGAATAGTAGTGTTCAAGTTAAATATTTTGCTTCCAAACCACTATGAACTGGAGACATAGTGAATCTTTCTTAAAAATTATGTGGGGATGCATGGGAATTCCAACAGCAAATGTAAAGAAGAAAGTTCCCACTCCACAGGTCTTAGGCATTAAATTTTGCCCTCTCTGAGGTGAGGTGGGCTAAAGTAATCTGTTAGATTTGTTTTGACATAAAAAGGGTTGACCCTATTCTCCAGTCCTCCCACTCCATCACTCCCTCTACTGCTCATCTGGCTGCCTGATGAGCCATTCCAGACCTCAGAGAATCATCCTGGGGGAAGGGAAAAAGAGGGTGGAGCACAGTTCCCCGTTAACAATTTGTATTTTTCATGATTTTCCTTCTAAACATATTTCACTTTTTTGTTTTGATGGGATCTTTCCTCTTTCAGGAAAGAAGGGAAGAAGGACCGAAAAGAAACCCCACTAGAGTGAGTAACAGCTGAATGTAGGATGAGCTGGTGAGAGACTCTTTCTCCACAAAAACATGTTGGCAATGAGCTTGCAGTTTCCAGTACAAACCACCCTTCAGAGACAATTATTATAATCCTTCTGTGTCCATGGTGGTTGACGTTGGCAACCTAGGCAAACACATGGAGGGTGCCCCAGCAGCTGTGCACAAGAGCATCCACATGCAGGGGCAGCATCACAGCTCTCTTGGCTGGAAGATCTTAGGTTGGACAATGCCATTTTTGCATGCCCGACCATTGATTCAGATCACAGCACTGCTGGAGAAGAACTGAACACTCTTTAGTGACAGTAAATGCACCTTGCAACATCTGCACCATATTCAAATTACTCCAAAAATGGAAACAAAACACCTTGCACAAACTGTAGGGCTAAGAGTAACTCTCATTGGAAGCAAATCCTTAGCAAACCCCAAAACTTCACAAAAAAATGGTTCAATTTTATACTTAAAAGAAAAGGCCTTGTCAGTATTGCATGTTTCCAAGACAAAAGATGCCACTTAACCCAATTTAGTTTAACTATTCAGAAAATCCTAGGAGGATATTTAATTAAATTCCAATATGATTTGCACAGATTGAGTTTAAGTACATCCCTCATTACTTCGAGCTCCTTGTTGAGAATCTGAAAGACATGTTCCTGCCTCAGTCGTGAGTGGCTGAAAGGTGGGCTCTCCTGTGGCCATGCCCTAGCTCGAGGACTTCAATGCTGATCCTAGGAAGTGGCCAGTGAAGACACTGTCTCAGGGACAGAAAGGTCTGAGTGGGCTGGAGGTGTCTCTGGGGAACAGGCCCAAGTAGAAATCCTCATAGTTCAGCCATCACAACACCTCCCCAAGGCAGAGAGCCAGCAGAACTTGGGAGCAGAAAGCTTTGAGACATGAAAATTTTGAGCATTGTAAAGACCAAGGACATACAAATCTGTTTTGTGAGGATTTAACAAACCAGACCCCAGTGAAGGGAATACTAAGCATGCCATAGGTGTCTAATGTGCTATCCTGAGTCCCAGGACAAGGCGATGAGTTAAACGTTATATATATCTTTATATAAACTGACTCCACAAAGTGATGCTTCCTGTAGGTTCTCCTCTCAAGCTTACAGTGCTTAGTGGTTTAAGGGCATCCTGCACCATAAGCTACAGCCACATCATTATTTTACTAACCTATCATCCTGCATACATGTGATTAAACTCTTTTTTAACATTGGTGTATTTTTAGACTATAGCATCCTGTGGCAGTGACTTCCATTTAGTTATGCGCAATGCAGAAAAAAAACCAGGCTTCCTTGATTGCTTTAGATGTAGCTCCTATGTGGTGAGAAATGGTGAATCATTGCTCCTTCTTTGCCTTCTCCACAAGTTTTGTGATTTTAGGACTACTAAAAACATGTTCTAGAATTCCACAAGACATGTCTAAAATAGTAAAAACTTGGTAAAGAAAGAAAGGGAGAAGAAAGAGGAACAGATTAAAGCAGAAGTAAATATGTATCAACACAGAGTTTTAAAGCTCTGTGAGATTTAAATAGGAGTCAGTTCCTCTTGTTCTAAGAAAATCACAAGCATCTCACATTTCCTGTGTGCATCGCTTCTCTTCTGTCTGATCTGTAGAAGCAACATGTCTAAAACAGAGACACTATGTCCCGGTTAGAAGGCAGAATTGTGTTCCCCCTCCCTTATCCCTCAGTTTCCCAGGTAGAGAGGTAAATAAAAGGAAGGCAGGAGTAATGAAAAATTTGCACCGATTGAAAATTAACAAAATGAAATATATTATTTAACAGGGAACAGAAAGGAAAAAGGGTAGGAGTTTAACAGGGTAAAGGGATTATAATAACAGCAAAGCCAGGAAGGTTAAATTTGCAAATATACAAAACCCAAATGTTGTGCTGAGGCTCTCCAGTGCTGGATCTCGCTGGATTGAGGTGGATTGAAACTGGATGCACAATCCTTGGACATGGATGGAGGCAGGGAAAAGGTTGTACATCAGGCCCAGGTCTCCAAGATGGCCACGGCCACGTGTAGCACAGAGCAGCAAATAGCAGAGCAGTGTGTGTCCGGGAAGAAGGGCAAAAGAGCAAGAGCGAGAGGCGTGTCTTCTCACCCCTTTTATAGACCTTGGCAGGAAGTCCTGAAGACAGGAAGAGGGGAGTGGGAATAGAACAGGTATACGCCCCTTTCATTCAGGCTTGTACCTGGTATTAGGTTTCAGATCTCCTCCCACTAGGGGCAGCACGTTTCAAACCACTACACACTACTTTAAGGTGCTTCATGGCAACTTCTCACCAGTTTTATTTTCAGGTTGCTTTGATTTTCACCATGACTTTACCTTCAAAGGTACTTCAGAGCACACCCTGCTGAGGGTTTGTGTACAGGTCGCAAGCCTCATCAAGAGTCTTGCTCGTGCTTTGACACATGTTTTTCATTTCTTTCTTCCTAGATTGAAAGGCACTATGCACACCCCCCAAAATATTTCCCATCTAGCATCCCAGCTAACTGTGCTTTAGTTGGCACAAGCCAGTAGCCGTCTGAGAACAGAGATGTGGCTCACATACATTTTCCATTATTTTCTTTTAATAGTGCACCCCAGATAGTGGAGAAAAAAAATAGCCTGATACCTATCTGTCAAACTCATTAAATAGCACATTTAACAGGGTTAGCAGTATCTCTGCCTTGTTTCCTCCTCTGGCCCTGCAGCAAGAGCTGCTCGGAGTGGTCCCAAGGCAAAGTTTTCTGCAGAGATAGCCTCGACAGACTGCCTTCACCCGTGCCAGCCCTGGGACAGGTTCTGCCCACAAAACAACCTCCAGAAATAAACCACAAGTCCAGCGTGCTTTGAAGCCCTCAGGGAGCACTGCATATCTCAGACACACACACCTTTCTACCCTTCCCTGGTTGTAGCTGACCCTGCTCCAACAAGTCCCTTCAAGGGAAGCTTCCCACCACACACAGGAGACGTGACACAGCTTGTAGACCAGGGGACAGAGAGGTTGAGCCAAGAGAGACCAGCACATTGGCGAAAGGCACCACAGATCCCTGGCCCAGCCTCCACAAGTGTTCCACCACATTAGGGCAACCAGACATGACACTGCTGAAATGCTGGGGTCTGAACCCTGAGCCTCGAATTAGGGTTGACATATGGGTGATTCCCACAACCCTTCATAAAGAGGTGGTGAGTTTGCCGCATAGCTTCCCCCCAGGGTGCGTCCAGCCCTGCAGGGAGAGCCAGAAGGGAAATGAGCCCCAGGGGTCCCGCACTGAGTTGACAAAGGTCAGGTGTCTGCTTGGGGATAAAAGCTGGGGCCACTCGCAGGGAGTCAGGAGTGTCTGTCTGTGGAGTGCACTCCACAGAGCTTCCTGGTTCAGGGCAGACCTCCTGACTCTCCCTGGAGCTGGGCCCCAGTCTGTTTAGACCTTCGTGAATGCGGGCCAATCGTGTGAGAGTCGCCATGTGGGCACCTTTCTCTTATGTGTTCAGCTTGCTGGTCTGGCTGTTTCCCGTGCCAACTGTGGGCAACCTCGGGTCTCTGTTTGTACCACCTGTTGTGGGCCGAGTTACGTCCTTTGTGAGATCATTGCGGGTGGCGTCAATTATGTACCAGCTGATTGATCTGTTTGTACCCCCAGCGATCATTCATGGAATGTCCTTCTTGTCTACAATACAGTCTGTGTATTGGTTCATCTTCCTGCTGGTGGTATGCCCCCCCAGCAGCCTCAGGGGACTGGGCCAGGAGCAGACTGAGCCCCTGAGGGGCAGGCACCAGCCTGACTTCACAGCACCTGGATCCATGACTCCTGCCAGAGCTCTGGGGAACACAAAACGCTCACGATTCACAAGCTGTAAAATTCAGCTCAGCTAAGTTGAGGTTATTTTTAATTGGAGAAAATGCTGCCATAAGAAACAGCACACACTTGTGCTATCAGTATTACCTGTCTGACTTCAGCTACCGAAAAGAAACCTTGAGGAATCTCACAGGCTATAAATGTGCAATAAACAGTGATTTCAGTATGTGGCATTGGACTGATCAATGCAAGTTTAACAGCTTAATGCAAACATAAGCCAGCAATTTAAGGTGATTATTTTTAGCAGCTGTAGAGCTAAGGGAGAAGCAGTGCTGGTGGAGCCAAGAAAAACACAAACAAGGATGGTACGAGTCTCCCTGCATCCTCCCTTGCCACCACCACCACAGTGCTGACCTGCTGTGCTCCCTGCCACAGCCCTTCTGCACCCTGGGGGAACTTACTACAAGTCGTGGGCTTTCATTTCCAGGTATGCTGGTGGTGTTGGGACAACCAGGCTCTTCACAAGAGGCGGTTACACTACAAGACTAAACAGCATTGCCTTACGTCATGAAGTTCCTTTCTCTTGGGCCTTCCTTCCGTCATATAGCAACACCAAAGTGTCACCCAAGGGAAAATTTGCCTGGAGAGACCTTGAATTGCCTCATCCCACAGACATATATAGACACACACACACTATGCATCTACATATATGCACACATACACATGCCTATACGTGTGTGCGTGTATATATACCCATAACAGAACAGAAGCCCCAGAGTGGGAAGACCAGCTCTGGGTGAAACCCAAATGCAAGTCACAACTTTTGTTTGCTTTGCATCACACCATACGACACACATGCACTTCTTCTTGCAGTGGGTATTGCCTGTCAATTTTTTGCTGACATTACAAGGGAAATCAGATCTTTAGGTTAAATTTGGTTTTGGAAGCATACAATAAGCAGAGCTCAATTTACTCTATGCCTAACCTAGAATAAAACCTATTTTCTAGAAAATAAGTGCTTGTTGAGGCAAGTATATACAGAAGAAAGAAGCTGGGTTTTAGCAGCAGATTTGTCACTATGTGCCCAGGTCAGCTCCTGGTAAAGTCTGAAGGTGGGGATAGACACATGTCTGGGCCCACAGTTCTCCCGTGCATGGCGCAGATCCCCAGGCTCCCGCTAGTCCCACAGGATGAGCCCATGGGAAAGGCAGCCGCTGCAGAGGCCCTCCCATGTCTCCCCAGCTCGGTGATCTCTGGGCAGTGCCCTCAGCCACCTCACGTCCCCACCGCCCAGCCCTCTGCCACCTCACAGACAGCACTGCAGCTGCTGCGCCGCACTGTGCCTTCACCTTTCCCAACCTATGGCCCTCCCCACCTCCCACCGTGGCCCCATGCAGCGACACCTTCCTACCCCTCTCTGATCAATGCCCAAGCCCCTGCTCCAGTCCCACCTCTCTGCCAGCAGCCCCCTGCCCCTAACCCCCTGCTGACACAAACGGTGCCTCCAGGATGGAAACCTTTCAGGACCCTTTTGCCATTTTGTGCATGCAGAAGGGAGGTTAGTCCTGTGGCAGATCCCCTGGTGCTGTATTTATAGGGTTTTTTTTAGGTTTATCCCTGGAAGCCAAATAGGCCTTGCCAAGAAAAGAGTGTCACACCATCCCACTCAGAGGACAACTGAGCAATCAGAAAAGCCAGACATCAGAAAGAAAGAGCTTCTGAAACTTCACTCACAGCAGAGCTGCCATTCTACCACAAACACTTTACTGCATTTTGACCTGAAAGGAGTCTATCAAGTCTTGCATAGAAGTTTCAGCCATCTGGACCCCTCTTCACTCTTGCATCGGCACGGCACGCACCAGCAGCACGCAGCGATGGCGCTGCTCCAACAGCCACCCACCAGCTGCCACACGACATCGCAGAGCAAAGGCTGTGGCAAGGCCAGAGACACGATCACCAACAGGCTTTATGAGCGCAAGATCTTCCCACAAGGCACAGCAAGACACCTACCCTACCACACATTACTAGTGGTGACACGACCCACAGGAACAGATACGCGTGGGGCTGATCTTGCGCAGCCAAGCCCACCTGTGTCTTTGCTCCCCACGCTTCAGGATCTGACTTTCCTACAGACTTGCCTGAAAACACCACTGTGCACGTGCTAAGTATCGACAGCTACGCTGCCCAACAGCTCAGGCACTGTACTCCTGGGGTTGCAGAAGTTATAGAGATGGCAGTTAGTGCAAACAGCTGGCTTCCTATAAAATAGCCCCAAACCCCATTTCTCAGAGAAGTATCTACCTTCAAAATTCAGAACATGGAAACAAATCATATCTGGGTTTATCAAGGTACCCTCTTCTGGCCTTAAAGAAAAAAGGCTCTGCTTCTTGTCACCCGGTTTCTTTGCTTGGAAGAGGCATCGAAGTAAGCATCTGTTGTGCAAACATTCAATTTATTTAATAAACTGGCCAGAAAAATACCACCACAGACCATTCTAGATCCCATACAAAATATGTTTAAAAATCCTTCAGCTATGTATGAGTTCATAAAAATAACTTACAACACTATTCTAGAAATCTCAGTAGAAATACATGAATTTGTTACCAGGTAGAACCTTAGGCATAAGGCGTTCTGCACAGAGGGCTGCAGAATTTACCCACTATTCAACACCATGCTACGAAACCCCTGAGAACCATTTAATATAAGTAATCCAAACCTCTCTGCAAAAAGAGGGAAATGAAAAATCAGATGAAAAAGCACATTCTTCTCCGTTACAAAGAGGTATTTTTACAATTTCTTGATACATATGTATGTGTTTTACCCAACACAGGAGGAATAGGAAAGAATTTGTTATTTTCCATGGAAACCTGTGTTTTAAAAGTACTGTTTTCTTAATTAAATATAAAACAAAGCACACATGGAACTAAATACAGTTTCTAGGCCTATCTACGTAGAAGATATTCCACTATTAGTTTTTGGAGGTTGGGTGGGTGTTTTCTTTGCTTGTTTGTTTTGGGGGAGGGTTGTTTGGTTGCTTTTTTTGATTCTACAGGCCCACTAATCTGAGGGAAAATCTCAATACTGCTTTGTTCAAAGTGGCCAGTGTAGACCCAAAACAGTGCAGTGTATAATACATCACCCAGAAAGGAAAAATGTACTCAAATTTAACAAAGTTACACAGAGCTCTTGGAAGTATAATTCATTCCATACTGGAATTCTGTCAGTTCCAGACTGGATTAATTATAATCACATAAGCTGCAAGATAAATCTAAAGAAGATCGCATTTGTGTTATATGCATGGTTGTTACTTTCAGGGGGAAAAAAAGGGCAACTTTCTGTACCATAAGGCCTTAACAAAAAGTATTTTCTTTCCTCACTAAAGAGAAGATTTTCACAAATAAAGTTTCTCTAAAATCATAGAATCATAAGGGTTGGA
>NW_008605847.1:0-13184 GCF_000691845.1 Merops nubicus
GCAAGTGCTGTCAGCGGCCCTGCGTTAGTCACCTGCGGCTATAACTGCCACTGGACGCCTGCAGAGGCACCGAGTGGTTCAGACTAGCTGTGACCTTTAATATTGCCACATACACCCAGAAACCATTCCGTCTGTAGCAAAGAGCCCCACTCGCAGCAGTCTCAGGGCACATGGGCACGTGTGTGTGTGTATGCAAACACGCAGCCACACACATCTGTGCTTTGGAGAGGTCTGCTCTCATTTTCTGCCTGCTTACCATTTCCGTAGGCAGCTTGTCAGAGGCAAGTGTGTAGCCTCTCAGCAAAAAGATGTCTAGGAGTAGCTTCCTATTAAATCGTGAGAAGGGAGGGAGTCTTCTGCTAATCTGCCCCTGATTCCTGACTCTAGCTTGACCCTGAAGAAACAAAGGGCGTGGACTAACAAGAAATCTGTTTCCAAGCATGACTTAATTCTAGGTTAGGAGGCACAGATATTTTTTTTTCTTTAATTTTTTTTTTTTATGACATAAGGCTCAGCTACCAAGTTTCTCAATTCCCTTGTGCAGGGGTGTCTCTGCCTGTCTGTCTGGTGGTTTTCTGATAAGAAAGACTGGTGTAATTTTGGCAGTGGCTCTTCTTACTGTCAGACACAGTCATCCCCTGATCATTGCCCTGCATCCTCCCCTCCATATACCTGACCTGCATAAGGAACCTCACAAGCTCTTCTGCACTTGGCTTTAACAGTGGAGTTTTGCATTTCAGAGTAGAGTCAGCAGCAGACACCCATGTAACCAGTTCCCTCCTTACCTAGGCTGCCTGTTGCACTGCTGAAGCATACAAGCATCTACTCTGTTTTCTTCTGCAGGCTGGATTACTAAAATACACTCTACTGGGGCCTCTCACAAGCATGCCTTGGAAAATTCAGTTAGAACAGACTGGAGCTGTTTGCTTGGCTTTTAATGCTAAATACAATGATGTTATTAAATTGCTTTCCACATATTGCCTTGGCTTATTTAACATTTATTAATCTCTTGGATATATGCCACTAGTATCTCAGATACTCAAGCACTGTCCTTTCCTTGGGTACCCCACGGCTCTGACTGTCAGACAGCGAGCATCAGCAAACCATCCCCGGCACTGAAATCCGAGCAGAAGCTGCCTTATTTCAGTTTGGTAAGGTGGATTTCTGTTGTCTTTTTTTCTTTTTTTTTTCTTTTTTTTCCCTTTTCCTGGTTACAACAAATGAGATTGACAGTTTTCTGAGAGGGAAGAGCTGCTGCTTTTACCTTGTCCTTTCTCTAAGGGACAAATGCAATGCAGACTGAGGTGGCAGCCACAAGACTTCACATTTTCCACAGGCCAAGCTGATTTGGAAACATCTGAGACAAATGCCTATTTTGCAATAGGACTGTACTTTTGAGAAGGAAAAAAATAATAAAACAACCAAAACTAGAATATGGCTTATTGCAGTTAATAAGTTCATGCTGTTTTTTTCAGAAGCCTTTATCAGGCTTCAGGCAGAGCAAAGAAACATTAAAATCACAAATAACCTATTGCAGAGAAAGCCAAGTACACCATGAGGCATATGAAGTGTGTCAGCTCTGCTTCCCATTGTGCAATACATTCTATCACAAGACTTTGTAAATAAAATATATGTAGCCTTCTGTGATGAAAGGTTCACTGTCCTTGTTTAACAGCTGAACATAGCAAAATATGGAGAGATCTTTGAGCACGTAACTTGCTGTGGGGCAAGGGTGCTGAAACTGGTGCCAGAGAGTGTTTTTCTAGTGTGCTGCCTTGCTGTCCCAGCCCTTGGCCTCACCACTCCCCTTCCTTATCTGTTTGGGTATGTCCAATTTCCAGCCATTAATAAGGCACCTGCTTCCAATGCTGTTGTCGAACCAGGCAACCACTGCACCTCGCCCTTTACTTCCCCCAAGGCCAGGAGCCTTTTGCTCAAAGATGGCGTGATAGAAGGGACCTTGATCCCCAAGGTCCCTCCTGATCTCTGACTCTTTAGTCACTTCTGCCAGGACAGAGCACACTGAGGGGACAGGTGGTGTTAAGGTGACATTTGAGACCTCCAGAGGGAGGAGTCAGCACAGAAGCTGCCAGAGTACTCAGTGCAGAGTACTCTGAGGTACAGACAGTCTCCCTTGCAAATGTGATAGCCATGGCAACAGCACTTCACCTTCTCCCGGAGGGCAGTAATTCATCTTTAGACATAATTCCATATATTCAGTTTGTAGTACAGCATTGCTTAACCAGCAGCAAGCTCAAAACGTCTGAGTGCTTTTTCCTCTTACCATACCAAAGACAGGGGAGGGCCACTGAGCTTGCTTTTTCCAGTACTCACATCCATGAGTGTGAGAGCGGGGGTAGGTCACATCTGGATGGGATAATGCATTTCTTAGGCTTTTCTTATTACAGGATAGAAAATTCCTGCCTTTGCCAGAGTATCCCCATGTACCCTTTTAAGTACTGCATTCTGCTGCAGTGCTTGGGGAACTCCACACGTCGCACAAGGGCCGCTCCTGGGAAGTGTACAGCACAGCTGTGGTCAGCAGCGAATGCAGCCTGAGACAAGTAACAGGAGTTTCATTTGGATAGAATCTGCAGCTTGCAAACAGACCCTCACTTAATGGCCAGGCAGTTGTCAGCCACCAGGGCAGCACACTGAGCATCCCAGTAAGACCAGCAGGAGGATGGGTGGTGGTCAATAGTGACAAGGTACACATTTCTGCATGAAAATGAGATGGCATTTTTTTATTTGTAGGCATCTAGTGTAGAGGACAGTGTTCTGTCTGGTTCTTGCAGGCAGCGTGAAGCAATATGAGCTGGCAGTAATACTTGGGGGAACACTGTTTTTCTGGCCTAGCTACTGAAAGAGAACAACACTAAAGTGTAAATGACCTTCAGATGTTGCCTGAGAGCCGCACAGCAGGATATTACATGCAAGTATGGGCTTTGGTTTTGCACCAGCAAAGCAACTGGTATCTCCTGGGATCAGCCAGAAGGAATGGTTTTATAGAGATGGCAGAGAAAAACTAGCAAAATAAAATGCAGCACCTTGATAGTTCAAGAACAGGAGTCTTTAGGTTGCTGAGGTTTGGACCAAGTCTGAGAACTGGTTTCCATTTTTGGAAGTACTAAGCTGGGTAACAGCCCTGGACAGATGACATCTCCTCCTGTTTGTCACAGACCTCTTCTCATTCTCTTTTCCTTTTGTCTTCTTTGTATAATCCTCTCATTGGTAGGGTTTAGAGACTGTACGCCATAGGCAGGTTGTCTACATTTACTGTTTTAAACATCACAGGAAAAAGTGCATTTACACTGAGGGGCCGCGGGGGGAACGTAGAAAATACTGTAGCCGGCACTTTAATGAGTCAGCACTAGCAAAGGAACTCTCAGAGCCTCCCACGGCTGAAACCCTCCACACGTGCTCGTGAGGCTTGTGGCTCTCCCCAGGGAGCTTGGGCAGCTCCAGCCATCCCACCGAGGCAAGGGGGCAGAGATAGCCCAGGCCTGCTGCCCCTCACCCCCCATTACAGTCACCCAGTCCCCAGCACTGGAGTCAGTCACCCCTCTGCCTCCAAGCAGCTGCCTGTTGTTGATGGGCACCACTCACAGCACTGGGGTCAGGGACAGTGATTACCTGTGAAACCTTCTACCCTGCTCTGGACTTTCTGCCACCTGTGGCACCCTGTCCAGCTGTACCAAGGGCACTTTGCAAGGGCTGCAGACACCCAGCAGCCCCCTGGCTCCACAAATTTTCTTTCCTGAAGCACAAGGGTACAGCCCACATGTGGATGAAGTATGTGGTGTGTCCATAACTGTTTCTTGCCCTAAATTTTTTGAGACAGAGATACATAGCTGTTATTCTTCTCACATGCAAAACAGGGAACAGAGGCAGAATAGAAAACATGCTACAATGCAGGCAGTTGCAGAGCTAACATTTGTAGCATCAGCTCTGGTCAAGACACTAAAGCCCCTCTTGCTGAAGAGAAAACTTGAGCAAGGCAGAAATGGTTTTGCTAGGATCTGCCTGTCCTTACGCTGGAATAACCAAACTTCACTCATCGGAAAACAATAAATTATCAAGTTTTAATTCCATTTCTGCCAGAAAAAGCAAAGATTTTAGTAATTACATTCCACATCAGCAGTACAAACCTTAGTGAAACTAAATGCAAGCTGGCTTACTGAACCACAGACAGCACTCCTATCAAGTACAGGAGGAGAAAAGAACATTGAAGGTCCATCCTAAATTTCTTAAATTTAAATTGTGATGTGCACAAAATACAAGCAATTCAAAACAATGTCGTTTCTGTGGCTCTCCTCTTCCAGCCTCACCTCAGAACACGCCTTGAAAACAGACACATTCTCCCACACTATTCTCTGCAACGTAATTGACTGATGTTTTCCCTTAAAGAATGTGTCAAAGTTTAGTCAGAATGAGACAAGAAAATATTTCTTGAAGTAATAAAACACATCACAAAATGTTTTCTTTATAGAAAAAAATCCCAATGTAACAAAAATAAATATATATATGAAATGACCATTTCTCAAAGTATTTCATAGTGTGCCTTTCACAATGCAAATATTTAATTATGATGACAAGTATTCCTCTTTTATTAATATTTTTCGGTGTAAGCTACAAGATGTGAATAGCTGTACAGTGTTAATGGAAAACAATACACGTCTGGCAGAGCTCACAAGATAAAGCCAAACATAGCTAGGGTTTTGGTTTGGCAGCATCTTGTACCTCTGAGTAGACACAGTGACAGGCATGCCTTCGTACATGGCATACCTTCAGCAGTACTTAATTAACATGCCTTGCCAGGGAACTTTACCGTTAATTTTGTCAAAAGAATAGTTTCCCTTCTTTTATAAATTAAGAGCAAAGAATATCACTTCTACTTTCCTCTAAACATGGTCTGTTTTCACAGTTTTATGCTATGGCGTGCTCTGTTTTCTCTTTCATCCTTTCCTCCTTCCATATCTCTCACTGTGGCCTGTGTGTAGATTCATGGAAATTTTTTCTCCATTTGTTTTGCAAAGCCAGGACTATCTTCTTAGAGTGAATTAACAGCCTGCAAAACAAACAAACAAAAAGGTCTTCTCCTATGTAAGCGGCTTATTCAGTGGCCTCACAGGTACCACAGCATTGTAATTTATGCCCTTAAGGACATTAACAAGGCAGGTGAAAAACTAAAACGTATACCAAGACCCATTCAGGAAATTTTGTCAATAGCATAATAGTCCATGCTGAACCATTCACAGCATCACTGTGAAGTTTTCCAAGACATGTTCACTACAAGGCATTGCTGCAAAGATTATTCCATATTTAACACAACATTTTTTCTGCAGCAGGTTCTCCATCTGGATGTCTTCATCTGCATGAATGTCAGCATGCAGAATCACAGAATTAGAGAAAACAGCCTCAGCAGTCTCATTGCTTGTGGGCTCTCTGATTTCAGCAGAGAGGCCACGCAGCTTGTTCACTAGCATACAGTCTCCTAGATCTGTACTCAAGCTGTTAGCCTTTTGCTGCTCTCTGCAGAGAGTGATTTGTCTGGAGTTAGCAGTATCCATTACAAAAAACACACACATCCAAAAAGGATTTGTGGGTGTGACTAATGTCTGCTTTCCCCATTCTTTAAAAAAATGGACAATGTCAGAGGAGGAAAAAAGCAAACACACTACTAAGTGTTAGGACTATGTATAAAAAGAATTCCTCGGGTGTTTTAAGTAACAAAATTTTTTGACTGGAGGAAGCTATTACTTGTGCTAGTGAAAGAAGATGGAAATGCTGAGAGAAAAGCTAATACTCTAGTTCAATAGATCCCAGCCTTTTTTTGCTGATAAACTTGATGCTAAGCACCCTCCAGCCTGCAAGCAGGCCAGGCCCTTCCCATGGAGACCCAGCAGCCACCACTAATAGGAAAGTCCATCCAGGGGGGCCCAGTTCTTGTGGTTCCTATACTGCAGAGGGGGGCGATCTGCTGAAGATGTTGGCTAGGCATGGCAGTGTGGGAGTTCATCCAGCCCCTCTGTGACCTGCACACTGCCTGGCAGGTAGACCCGGGGGCTGCCCTGCTGCCAGCAGCGCTATGAAGCCAGTGTGTCAGCTCTGGGGAGGTGATACAAGGCACAGCAGCTGCAGGAAAGTGAACATCCAGACTTTTGCTGTCTCATTCCTGTTCACTTCTTTAATTATCATTTGCACAGCTTGAGCTGAACACACAGGAGAATCCTCCCTTTCTGCAAAGAAGTTGGAGGAGTGGGTCATTTCAATTCTGCTAACTCCGCTCATGGGCGTGAGCAGACCCTCCAGGAGGGCGTGGGGCAGGAGGAGCCCTGCCCCTTCCCGCACCTGCCAAACTGATTTAGCTGTAGCACAAAAGTTCAGCCAAGGCTCACAACCTCCAGGGAGCTTGGGCAACTGAACTGGCCTTTAAATTAATCTGGGCTCCAGTGCCCTCACCCAGGTTACAGAAGACATCTGTGTCAGAATCAGACCTTGGATGGAAAGGGCAGTGGTACTTGCACAGAGAGCAGTGTCTACGTGCTGGAAACCCACCACTCCTGTTCTCTGTGCTTCCCCTCCTCTCTTTTAACCTCCTTTCCCCTATAACTGTTTGCTGTGCACCTCCTGGCTGTGGAGAAACAGGCACGGGTGGCACAGCAGGAGCCAGAGAGAATTCTGACATGAGGCAAAACACATCTGACACTGGCTGAACACCGTCCCTGTGGACTCGGTCTCTCTCAGCTCCTCTTGCCCTGAGAAGCCCATGAAGTCATCTCCCATAACTAGGTCTTGGTCTGACCTGCAGATTTTCCTTTTTTTATACATAAGGTTAAGCCCGCATTAGTCCTTACAAATCTCAATATAGTACAGTAAGCAGGAGTCACCCACCACTTTGTGCTTTCCTGTTGCTCTAGCCCCATCTAGCTCCACTCAGTGTCCCTCTGTCCTTAAATACTGGTTTCATTTTATCTGTAGAGCTTCAGGTGTTTTCCAATGATTGGGTAAAGAGCCAGCATCTGTTTGACATGGGAAGAACAGAGCCTCAAAAAGGAACTGCAGTTTTATTCTGCAGAAACACAAAGCCCACACAGAACCACCCTCTCTCTACCTTCATTTCCATCAGGCCATGACATTTTACTTATTAAGTGAAAGTCCACTGTGAATGTTCTGTTTTAATGTCATAACCTCAAAACTATGGGCAGGAGAACCAACTGCCTCCAAAGGGAGGAGTCACAACACTGCAGGTTCTTTTGGAGTAAAAATAGACTGTATCAAAACCAACCAGGTTACTTTTTCTTTTTTTCTAAAACAGGTTCAGCCTGGATGAGACCAATAAATATTGGGATAAGCATGTCTTTAGGATATGTGCTAATCTGACCATGAAGACTTACACAGGAAGGAGATGCTGCTGGATTGTGCAGGAATGATAGATTTGGGAGAAAATGCTGCCCCTTAGAGAACAGAACAGTGTATTACCCCTATTTCACCCTGCTTTAGGAAGCTGACAGTTCAGACAATGAGAACGTCTTACATGTAGCAGCTAAGATACAGTATAGGTGTAGACTTGTTTATTATGTGTATGTAGTCCCCTGCAGAGCTGTGAAAATGTAGGTGTGAGATCTGTGCGTTCTAAACAGCATCCCCAGAGCATAGCCTGTTTGCCTGGCCATGCTCCTATGGCACAGAACTTATTTTAAAATGATCAAGCAGAAATTTAGGCTGATTTCTTTGGTTTCAAAGAAAACATAAAGAAAAGAGAACAATTCAGAAGTTTGCTTTTGCATTAAGGACAAATTGGCAGTGGGCTAAGTGCATTGAGCAGTAATTATAGTAAAACACAGAGTTTCTGTGTTAATGATCCCCTAAATTAAGTTCCCATGTGACCTAATATAGAGCTAGGCATGCAGTTTCTGTGCTTGGCTGCTGCCCTCTCTTGGCAGTATGACCAGTCTCCAGGAAAGAGAACAGACTGAAGATTGCCAAGAAGAGAAAAGCATCAAACAACACTCACTAAGAGAAGATGGAAGAAGGAGTCTTATACCAAGGAAAAATGCAACTTTTTGCATCCTTTTCCATACTGGAAAAACAATTAATTGCTTGTCAGAAGTCAGATATCCTGCCTTGCCTAAGACAAGGTTCATTGACTCAGTGTGCGTGTGACAGGGAGAAATGATTTGGGTGGTGGTACTGTTTGTTACAGACAAACATTATCCTCTCCTATAAATTATTTTATAAACCTACCGACTACTTTGCCCTTTCTCCTCCATTAAAGCCATATTATAATAAATAAATAAAGTTATTTTTTATTTTCAGTCAGTACAAGAATATTTGAGCAGACTTTGCTTCAATTGCCTTGGAAGATTTCCATCCGTTGCATACACGTATGTGTCTTATTATCAGTGTCAGAAAGGCTGAAAGAAAAGTGGATCCTGTGAATAACCATATTCCTTTGGAGGAAATATGAGCTCTGCTCTTCAGGACAAGTCCTCTTCCAGCTTTAACTTCAAGAAGTGGTGTCCGTGTCATTCAGGATCCTGTTGGCAGATAAAGAAATGCATCCTGCATAGCAGTTTACTGTCAACTCCACGTATGTTGACCTAGCTTACTATCAGCCCGTGTGTTCACAGGCTGTGCACACAGGGCATCTGTGCAGACAAGCAGCCATCGAATTACTCAGAGAGGAATGTCTTTTCACATGCAAACCTTCCATGTCTTTTTTGTTCAATTTCTCACCTATGCATAAGGAAACACAAACTACTTTTTCAGGTAACAGCGGGACCTCCATGACCTAGAGAATTAACCTTAAGAACCTCTTCCAGAAGTCCCGCTTTGTGTCAACATGAACGTGTTGACACATGTATCCTTGGCCAAGGAACACAAGCAGCATCTACAGTCAGCTGCCTTCCCGCAGGGCATCCTTCCTAGAACATCCAGAGAGACCACTGTTGACAATAACTGCCAAAGAGGCTTGTCAGCAGATCCTGGTGGGTTGATTTCACCAGGA
Organism: Merops nubicus; assembly: GCF_000691845.1. Taxonomy (NCBI): domain Eukaryota; kingdom Metazoa; phylum Chordata; class Aves; order Coraciiformes; family Meropidae; genus Merops; species Merops nubicus. Next base: position 9,011 of record NW_008605847.1, read on the forward strand.
AAAATATGTGGCAAGTTTTACACTGAACAAGTCTGAAAAGTGAAGAAGGTAGAGTATTAATGGTACATAACTTTTAGAGTTTCTCAAAAGAGCGTTGCAGTTATGTAAAGTCATCCCGTATTCTCGTAGTGTGATAAATATATCCACAGAATATTTCAAAGTTGTGTTTAACATAAAAATAAAACCCACAGGAATGTGCCATTTGCTGTCTTTGAATGTTGTTTCTCATCTTTCTCTCACTTGTAATTCAGATAACATTGCTCAGAAAGCCAAAACTGACTCTTCTCCCTAGAGACACACAGGATGGTGTAGCATTGCCTCCCCTGCACCTCCTTCCAGCTCCACAGATGTCATGTTCAACAGCACTGCCCTCTGGTTTACCTGGGGATGAGTCTGCATGCTAATTTGCTCTTGGCTTTAATGGGGTGCTCATTAGTGCTTCCATGGTTTGAGACTCACATCCTGTGCTCAAATCTTTGCAACTCAGACACTCAAGCACCAGGAGAAGGCTCACACACAGCCAAGGTCCCTGTGAACAGCAAACACAAACAGCAAGCGGCGGGAACAGCAAACTGGCTGGCTTTTCCCCAGGCCTCTGCAGGCCTGACTTCCACAGCGTCCTTTGTCGTGTCCTGGTGGTGGGACTGCTGCCCAAAGACCTCTTTTCCACCAGTCCATGTGCATGCTCTCACAAGTAGGCATCAGTGCTGAAAAAAATCTTTGGTTTGCTGCAGTCTTTTAGTAGGTACACAGGTAAACCCTGAGGCAGAAATCAGCCCAAAAGAGCCAGCAAAAGGGATCCTGGGGTTTTCACCAGCTCCTGGCAATATGGACATGGATCTGCCACATCTTCCTGCTGGTATCACCTGAAGGGGTAACTCATCAGATACAAACCACCTGAAGCTGTGCTATGGCATGCTCACCAATGCTCATCAAGAGTGACCTGGGGCAGCAAATACAGGCTGCAAAGCTCTTTCACAGAGAAGTAAGTCTGGACATTAAAGGGGTCATTCTGGGCGTTGCATAGCCACACAGCTGGGGAAACCAAACCAAATCAAACCAAACCAACAAAAAATTAAAACAAAACAAAACAAAAAAACCGAAACAGAATCCTTGTGGCTCCTCTCCCATAATCCACATGGATCTGCTCCACTTTGTCCTACTCACAAACGTTTTAGAGCTGGGGAAAAGCCCCTGAAGAGGCTTGGCTCTGCACCCCCAGAACTGTTACATCCTTTGAAATTTCTTAATCAAAAGAGCTTTTGCCCACCTGCAGCTTTCTAGGGGGAGAATATACACGACCTTTGCTCTTGTGCCCTCCTGAGCAGCAACTACAGCATTTGTAGTGCCCAAGCTGTTGCCAGTGGGACTCGCAGTTCCTGAGGGGGAACCACTCTATCCCTCTCCCTGGCTTGCCTGGCAGCAGGCATGACATTCTACCTCCCCTCTGCTCTGCTCCTCACCACAAACACATGGTACTTAACACAGCAGAGATGTGTGCACTGAGGAGATGCCTCTGGAGGAACTCCAGGGTCACTGCCAGTGAGATCTTGCTCCTGATGTCCCTCCTGTGAGATACTGTGGTGTGTTAACCCTGGCTGAGCAAGTGATGTCCTCCAAGCCTCTCTCACCATCCCCGTGGTCGCCTCAAAAGCCTCTCTCACCATCCCCGTTTCCTCTCCAACCTCCGCAGAGCAAAAGGGGAAAGGAAAATAAGATGGAGACAAACCCCTTGTGGGTAAAAACAAGGGCAGTTTAATGGAAAGCAAAGGCAAGCAATGCCATGTGTGGAAGCGAAGGAGAAGAAACCCAAAGACTTATTCTCTACTTCCCATCCCTAGGAGATGTCTGGCCCCTTCCTGGGAAGCAGGGCTCCAAAATGCATAGCGGTTGCTCTGGAGGACAAAGGAGTATCCTCCACCTCCTCCTCCACTGTACTAGATTTAGAGTCAAGCAGACATCATCTGGTATGGAATATCCCTGTGGTCAGTTCGGGTCGGCTGTCCTGGTTAAGTTCTCCCCAAGCTCCTGCCCCCCCATCCCACTGTGGTGGGGAATGTTAGGAAGAGCCTTGGTGCTGTGCCAGCCCTGCCCAGTGGTGCTCACATCATGGGTGTTACCAACTCCCTTCTGACTCCCAACAGAAAAGCTCTGCACCATGAGGGCTGCAATGGGAAAACCAGCTCAGCCAGACCCCGATACAGATGCCCACTACAGCATCTCTCAGATCCCTGTGGGAAGGTGGGTGCTGAGTCCTATGTCCTCCCTCCCCATTGCAGAGGCACAGTAAGGGGCAGCAGCATGGGCTGCCTTGGAGAGGGACAGCTGGGCACATGCTGGGAGCAGGAATCTGTGGGCTGAGATGGGGTCCCTCTCAGGCACGGCAGTCACAGCCCCTGTGGAGAAGGAGGTCAGCAGGAGGCTCAGGCCATTCAATGTTTTGTTTGTTTGTTTCTTTTTTTGTTTATCCTACAGTAGCTACAGGATCCAACACATACATCACAGTCAGCTTCCCTGTCTTCATTTGTGATGCTACCATAGGCACGTACAGAACATCTTGGAGCTGCAGGCAGGCCGCTAATGGTCTCTGTAGGGTTTGGGTTGATGCTGTAAACCTTCCAAGTGCCATTTTACAGCCCTCACAACCAAACTTGTCCATTCTGCTTTTGTTCCTTCTGGGCAGCCAAATGTTCGTAGTCACTCAGAGCTTTTTCCCCATGAACTGATATAAGAAGGCAAAACAGTTACCAGCATTGCTCCCAAGCCTGCTAGCCAGCACTGCAGGTTGGAACCGCGGGTGCATGAGAGGAGCATTTCCCTCTCCCCAGGATTAGCTGCATGTCCAGGGGGGACTTTCCATTATCTTCCACAGACCAAGAGCTGCTCATTGTCTCTGGACCTGGAGTATTTGATATACCTCCAAACCAGGATGACATCAAAGACCAGCAAAATCACAACAAAAGCTCAAGCAACATATGTTACAGTGCGCTGTACGATGTGTTAATCCTCACCAGATCCGGTAAAATGCTGAATATCTGGGTAGTAAACACAAAGCCTTGGATAAACAAAATTAAAATCTGTTCCCGAGTTGAGCTGAAGAAACACGTGTGGGAAGTGGAAATCAGACCAGAAGCAGTGAAAAGATTCTCTTTGGGTTAAGTGGTGACTGGAGTATGCCTACCTGCCCCAAAGTAGCATTATCCATGTTGTCCATGATGAGAAGAGTGCTTTAAGAAACTCAAAGAACTTGTCTCTGATCAAGATTTGTATTTAATTCATTTACACATAGAACAACAGAGATCTGCAATGGATCATGAGTACAGTGAGAAAAATAAAAACAAATAAAAGTGCAATTGTTTAGGGCAGCACGCTTACATTAAAATTTCTGTCATCCAGTTAGTAGAATTCACACAGTGTTTAAGAAATCACAGCTATTCACTATGGACATATTTTTAAACTCATATTTATCGATAAACCAATATAAAACTGAAAGGATTTATGACAGCCAGTATATTTTTCTACAATGGTAATTTATAACACATGAATATGTCTAAGAGCCTTAGATGCTGTTTTGGCAGCTTTTCATTGAATTGATTCAACACAGAGTGGTCTAGAAGTTGGCAGGTCCACTGGAAGTCAGGACTCATTCTTTGCCCTGATAAATCAGTATCAACTCTAATAAAGCTGCAAGTGGTTTTACTTAGTAAAGTGTCATATTTCTTTCAGCAACTCATGTGCCTTCTTAGTCCTTCTACCATCACGGTTATGATGAAATATCATTCTGACAAAGGCACAATGTGATTTAATAGTAAAGGCACAGTTCATTTCACTAATGAGATTTGCTGTTACCTCTTATCTTTTTGATGTTTACTTGGGACCATAGCACCATGAAAATGGTGAATTTACAAAAATCAAAGCTGTGACTCTAATCCTGTCAATTGGCATTTATAAGGTGAAATTCAAAGAAGGTATTTTCTACATTGTTTAAGTGCTTCCTGTTCATGAACATATTTGGGAATGTTAAAACTTTCTTTCCTTCCTCAGCAGTTTGCAGCTCTTGCACATGGTACCCAGTGCCTGTCCATCATTTGTTTGGTGCTAACTTGAAACGTCTACTGTGAAGAGGATCACATAATACAGCTACACATATGCAGTGCAGGAAAACCCAGTATCT
>NW_008605847.1:13196-13445 GCF_000691845.1 Merops nubicus
GTGCCTGACCAGCCGCACAAGCAGAAGACGGATGAGCCAGCCCTGCGCCGCCTATGTAGACAGAGAATCGTAGAATGTTTTAGGCTGGGAGGGACCTCTAGATGTCGTCTGGTCCAACCTCCCTACACAAGCAGGGACATCTCTACCTAGGTCAGGTTGCCCAGGGCCCTGTCAAGCCTGACCTTGAATGACTCCAGGGTATGGGGTCTCCACTACCTCTCTAAGTCCATTCCAATGATCTATTACTCT
>NW_008605848.1:0-1511 GCF_000691845.1 Merops nubicus
ACTCTCCTCCCCCACCATCCCCACTGCCCTCCTCCCCACACTCGCACACGCAGACACACATCGTGGACCCTCTCTGGGGGATGCTCCGGTGCCTGTCAGGCTGAGGCTTCCAATTCTCTGTTTTTTATGCCTCAGTGGTCAGGGTGTCAAGCTCCTGCAGTACAGACCAGCCAGGAGCTCGAGGAGTCACTGAGCACCATCAGCTCGGTGACAGTATTGCTCGTTTCTTAACATACTCTGCATATCCATCAGCCTTGCAGGGAAAAAAGAGAGAGAGAGAGAGAGAAGGAGAGAAAGGGAGAAGGGGGGGAGGAAGGAAAATGAGAGAAAAGAAATACGAGAGAGGGGAGGGGAAAAGGAGAACTGGGGGAGAACATCTCCAGCCCTGCTACAACCATCGCTGTGCTTGGGCAGACAAATGGTACAGCCACAAGTGAGGCTAAGCTGGACGAACGAACGCTGCGTGTACCCCTCCTGATTTCCACCAGATATTCCGAGGTCCATCAGCTGCACTTCTTGACAGCACTGCTCAGCCCTCACCCCATTCAAAACCACCACGAATCAGCCACCCAGAAACACGCGCGTGTGCAGTGTGTGGCTCACACCAGGAAGGGGTGGCAATCGGATCCATCCCTCCGTCATGTGGAACGGCGAGACCCTCCTTAACATTTCCCACACCACTGAGACACAAAGGCACCCAAACCAAGGGTCTGTGACAGAGTCACCCCCTCCCTCTGCAGACCTGACTGCACCCCACCCAGAGAGGTGGTCACTGCCCCATCCCTGGCACCATCCCAGGGGAGGTTGGCCGGGGCTCTGAGCACCCTGCTCTAGCTGCAGATGTCCCTGTTCCTGCAGGGGGTTGGACTGGATGGACTTGGAAGGTCCCTTCTGACCCAAACCAGTCTGGGATTCTTCCATGGTGGCTGTAGCCCAAAAGGGGCCAGACCCTTCTGTCACTCCCAGGGGCAGCGATGCAGGGGAGGAGGGAGGGATGATTCCCAGTATCTCTGCTGCTACAAGCTCTGGGAGATGCACTGACACGCTGGGATAGAGGCACAGCCCCCTTGCCCAAGGAGCCACAGGGCAGCTGCAAACAGTCTGCTGGTGGTGGAGGTACCCTCTGCCACAAGCAAAATGGAGTTAACCTCTCTGTAGTGCTCTGTTGTCCGTTCTGCAGGATTTTCTCTGGGGATTATCAACTTCTGTTTACCAGACTGTGTGGTTTTAAGGTAAGCTTCCTGCAGCTTTCCTTTGTGATGTGCAGAGAAACTGAACAGTATGAACTCAAAGCTCTAAAGAACCAAGAGGTCAAGAATCACAGAACGGTAGGCACTGGAAGAGACCTCTGGACATCACCTTGTCCAACCCCCCTGCCAAAGCAGGCTCTTCCAGACCACATTCCTCAGGTTTGCATCCAGGAGGGTTTGGGATCTCTCCAGAGCAGGAGACTCCACAGCCTCTCTGGGCAGCTGCTCCAGGCTCTGCACCCTCCCAGCAGAGAAGTTTCT
>NW_008605848.1:1801-5543 GCF_000691845.1 Merops nubicus
CACATGTGGCTTCCCTAGGGCAGAGCAGAGGGGGAGGAGAACCTCCCTTTGCCTGCTGGCCATGTTCTTCTTCATACATCCAGGAGACCACGGGCCTTCTTGGCCACCATGGCACGTTGCTGGCTCATGGTGAACTTTCTGTCCACCAGCACCCTCAGGTCCTTCCCCGTGGAGCCCCTTCCCAGCAGGTCCCCTTCCAGTGCAGGGGTTATTCCTCCCTAGGTGCAAGTCCCTGAACTTGCCTGTGTTGAACTTCATGAGGTTCCTTTCCCCCCACTGTCCAGCCTGTCCAGGTCTCACTTACTAGCAGTGCAGCTCTGGTGTGTCAAGCACTCCTCCCAGTTTTGTTTTATCAGAAAGAGATCCCACAGAATCTTTGAAACTGCCGTGACTTCAGAGGGCTGCCCGTGCAGGGATGGGGCAGACACACCAGGGCTGGATGTGAGGCAGGAGGGTGCTGGAAACCTTCCTCCCCCTCTGGAAGGCAGAAGAACAAGGCAGATGCACACAGTAAGGCCAGCGTTGACACAGACTGAGTCCAGCCAAGCTGTGGAATTCTCCCAGGATGAAGAAACTCTGACCACTGTCACACTACCACTGTTCTCTACCTGGAGCAGCCATCAGGTAGCACAGCAGCAAACTATGTGTCCCTCAGCCTTGTCTTCTTAGGACCTTGTGATACTTAACACCAGCAGAAACCAGCAGCCTAGTCAAGCATGGAACCTGCTGGTTACCCAGCTGCTGGTACCTTTAGACTGAAACAAAAAAATTGGAACAAATACTCAACAAAGACATTTTATGTGTCACTTCCAAGTCCAGCACGATGCTCCAGTCCCCAGCGTTTCAGAAGACTCCATGACTCAGAAGATCCAGAGCCAGTACAGCCCCACCAGAGTCAGCTAGGTGAAGGGAGATGTGTTTGAGGACTTGTTGCTGTGTTTTCTCAGATATCACAGACATTTGTGACAGGGAGAAGCCACCAGGACGAGTGAACAGCTGTATCCATATGATGGCTGCAGGTGACACAGCATGCTGGTGGTACAACGTGCCTTCATCCCTGTGACCACCCTGTGACAGCACTTGGCGAGTGCAGGCGGGAGTCACTGACACCCAACGGGGATGGTCTTTTTGCTACCCAAGTGCCAGCTTCCAGACAGTGTCTCATTCAGCCCCTCCATTTGGCAGGAAATTCTGTTGAGACCCCAACTGCAGGGCTGGGTTGAGTTCCAAAGACCTCAGCACTGGAGAGACATGGACCTGTTGGAGAAGGGTGAGGGCTGTGAGCCCCAGTGCCAGGCTGCCCAGAGAGGTGGTCACTGCCCCATCCCTGGCACCATCCCAGGGGAGGTTGGCCGGGGCTCTGAGCACCCTGCTCTAGCTGGGGATGTCCCTGTCCCTGCAGGGGGGTTGGGCTACCTCACCTGTAAAGGTCCCTTCCAATCCAAGGCATTCTATGATTTTGTGGTTCTATGAAAATTAGAACAAACCAGGAGAAATGGTGTTCAATAAATGGGACTTCCTAAAGGACCAGAATGGAAGGTTGTGGACAAAAATCAGAGGCTGCTCAGAAGACCAACACCTTGCCCATTCCTCACTGGGGTGCTCGGTAAGTTTAAAAACCATCTGCTGTACTTGTCCCCAAGTAGGGCTCCTGTGGATGAGCCTCTCTTCCCCTCCTGCCTGCCCCACCATCAAGGGGCTACAGGCACCTCCATCTTTCCTTGTGGCAAAAGACCTTACTGTAACTTTTTAAAATTAACATTCTCATAACATTTATTTGTTTTCTATCGTTCTCTTTTGTGAAAGTAATCACATGGATCATAAATTTCCTCAGTGAATCCCAATACCAATCATTACCCTGGTAGCTAAGATATGCTTGGCTGCATGGGGAGCAGTGCTACGCAGAGCACAGAGCCACAAGAACATGGGAACGTGGCCAGTGTTGTCAAACAGAGTCACAGAACCATTTCAGTTGGAACAGACCTTTCATATTACTGAGTGCAACCATCCCCAGCCCTGCCAGGTCCCCACTAACCCACGTCTCTCAACACCACATCTCCATAGCTTGGAAACCCCTCCAGGGGTGGGGACTCCACCACTGCCCTGGGCAGCCTGGCACAGCCCTGGGCAACCCTTTTGCTAAAGAAATTTTTTCACAAGTCCAACCTCAACTGCTCCTGGTGCACCTTGAGGCTGTTCCCTCTTGTCCTAAATAGTGGCTATCAAAAGCCAGCCTGGAAATCTATCATAGGAAAGTCTTGTGTGCAACAGGACCCAGCATCACCTGCACTGGAGGTGGATATAAACCAGAGGAGAACAGGAGATGTCAGTTGTTGCCCTCTGCCAGCACTGCCTGAGACATTGCTCCACGGCCCAGCAGCCCTGGGCAGCACCCCACATAAAGCTGGAGGGACACAGAGAATTACAGAGTCCCAGCACAGGGGGGCTGGCAGGGACCGCTGCAGATCATCTCCTCCAACCCCCTGCTCCAGCAGCTCACCCACAGCTGATGCCCAGGATGGTGTCCAGGTGGGTTTGGGATCTCTCCAGACAATGAGACTCCACAAGCAAACAAGGACCAAAAAACTTAGAAAAGAAGGACACTGGCCTGGCCTCTCTGCAGAGAACAGCGGTGTGTTTTCCTCTCCATAAAGTGCATTTTCCCTCCAAGTGCCAACCACCTTGCTGGCCCAGGGCAAGGTAGGAAGAGGCCCAGAGCCCTGCCCAGAAAGCTGCAGCCTCTGAGAGTCACAAAACTCACCCCCTAGGAAAGCCTGGAAGTTTTTTCCATATATGGGGAAGGTGGGAAACACCCTTCAGTTATAACTTGCTTTCACAAAAAACAGGAAGTGTAGTTTTACATCACTAACATGTTTTTGTAAATTTGTGATGATTTTGACAAAATCCTCCAGTTAAAAAAAAGCCCTGGATTTAACTGATTTTTTTTAAAATCACATGTTTTGTAAACAGATCTTTTTCTTTTAAATTCAGAGAGGTGTTATGTTTTCAAATTGAGTTCAGTGAGGCTAAAAAAAAACCCCAAACATTTCAACTGGAAAAAAACTTGTATGTTTAAAGTTAACAGTTGGATAACAGATAATCTGAAAGGTCTCTTCCAACCCAAAACATTCTATGATTCTGTAAGCAAAGTCCAAAGTAATTTTTTGTTGTTGTTTTGATGGAAACTTGGACTTTCTTCCAATTTTACCACTTGTTATCAAACAGCAGGGTCAGTGATCTCCTCTGTAAATATCAGCTACGTGTAGCCTGAGGGACTAGGAGCCTGGGGCATGCCATGGGTTGACCACCAGCAATCTGCCAGGTCTTCTCCTGGTCGCTGGCGTTTCCTTTGTCCACACAAGTCCCTCAGGAGGGATGACATGGATAAATCTGCCTTCTGCTCCACAGACCGAGCTCACTCAGCCTTTAACCTGCTCCAGACCAACCAGTCCATGTGCTACGAAAAACAGAAGTGTCTGGAAGTGAAAATTACCCCAGCACAGCCCTGCTGAAACAACTCTCCTGTTTCAGAGACGAGTCCCCCTGGGATGGAGCTGAGCAGGGAAATACACTGCACAGCAGCAGCCCACCATGCTCTGCCTGATCCATCTCTACAAAGGCACCGAGGGTGATAACCATCTTGAAATTCCAATCCCAAGCTTTACAGGCTAGTCTGGGGAAATTTTCTCAAATCTGTGTTATCAGCAACCAGTCCGGGAGTGTCATGGTTACAGGGGCTGGG
>NW_008605849.1:0-10499 GCF_000691845.1 Merops nubicus
CCCTGATCTCAGGCTGAGAGGGCTGATGGAGAGAGCTCTCTGCCCTGTGCTTCTCCAGAAGGCTGCGCCTGCCCGCTGCGGGCAGTGTCCACTCCTGAGCGGGGCAGGAAGCACGACCCTCTCCCTGGAGCCACCACAACCACTTGGGCTTTGCTTGGTGTTAACCATTTCCCTTAAGCCTAAATTTCAAACCATCACACTAAGGAAAACCGTTGTTTTTGTTAGCCACATGTGAAGCATCAGTAGTTTTGCCACCCCAGTGGGGTAACTTGGAGAAACAAGAAGGAGTGAACATGCTTAGAACCATAGAATCATTTGGGTCGAAAAAGGCCTTTAAAATCATTGAGTCCAACTGTTAACTCAGCACGGCCAAGTCCACCACTAACCCATGTCCCTCAGCACAACATCTACACAGCTTTGAAATCCCTCCAGGGGTGGGGACTCCACCCCTGCCCTGGGCAGCGTGCACGTGTGGGTGGGCTCCATTTCCCTGTAACCCTGAAAAACGAGTCTCTTCCTCTCCAACCAGCAAGGGGCTGCACCCAGGCAGCCTCAGCCCAGCCAGCCAGTGTGTAACCTCTGCAGTGGGCTCCACAGGAGAGCCCCGGTGAGTCGGTATGCTCTCGGATGTACGGTTGTACAGAGTGGGAACCCAGGATGGTGTAGTTTGAAATGCAGCCTCCCATCCAAAAATAACAGCCAACCAACGGTAAGATACGTTAGCTGTCAGTTCCCAGCATTTCTGGTGAGATTTCAAGCAAATTTTGGGGTTTTTTTTTTGCTGTTGCACACAGGAAAATGCCATTGCAGCCACCTGGGGCCAGCCTTCTGCTCAGTGGGAAAGGGCACTTGTCCAGGCACCACTTGAAGGGCTTCAGAAATGCATCTTTTTGATTTAGGTGCTCACAGGTCATCTTCAGGAGCCCATATTTCCTGTGGTGCTGGTATCAGGCAGGGTGTGAAGGCCGTGGTGAGTGAGGCCATGCTCTGTGGAAGTGCTGTGTACATGCTGCTGTGCTACCAAGAGGGGGGAAAAAGGATCCTTTCACAGGAGTTGGCATGGATCATTGATGGGGCTTTAAACTAGCCTCGAAGGGAGAAGCAGATAAAACCAGGCACACCACTCTCAGCATCAGAAATTTCTTGTCCTGTCACAACAGGCCCTGCTAAAAAGTCTGTCCCCAGCTTTCTTCTGGGCCTCGCTGAAGTCCTGGAAGGGCCACCAGAAGGTCTCCCTGGAGCCTTCTCCTCTCAGCTGCCCCAGCCCAACTCTCTCCTGCTGGGCTCCCAGCAGAGGGGTTCCCCCCTTGGGGCATTGCTGGGGCTCCTCTGGCCCCGCTCCAGCAGCTCCCTGGCTCTGCTGTGCTGAGGACTCCAGAGCTGCCCCAGCACTGCAGGGGGGTCTCACAGAGCTGGCAGAGGGGCAGGATCCCCTCCCTGCCCTGTGCCCACCCTGCTGGGGGGCAGCCCAGACTGCTGGGGGCTTTGGGGCTGTGAGTGCACAGGGCTGGCTCCTGGCCAGCTTTTCATCCACCAGTGTGCCCATGTAGACCATGCACCTCAAACGTCTCCCATGCCATACATGTGGGGCAGTCTTGTATGTTCTGTATGCAGGGTCATTTCCAGTTTAGGGTAGAATCCCCTACCCGATCCAGTATTATGTGGGTAGCCCAGGGTAAAGAACAGCCTGGATGGAGGAGCAGTGTTAGAAAGCACCCCTGAGCCCTCACTGGGATCCCAGCTCTGTCCTGGAGTCTGTTCAGAATCAGCCATCCCTCCTGACTGCTGGGCTCACACCCAGGGAGAGGTCCCTGCTCCCCACGTGTGAGCAGCACTGTGTTACTGGTACCATCAGGCTGCTGGTTGCAGGTCTGGCTCTCGGCTTCCCCCTGAAATGATGGTGTCACTGAAACTGCCCCAGAGGCACAGGAATTACCCTGGCCTTGCACAGGGTACAGGAGCTTAGGGGGCTTCCTGGAAGGTGGTTAAGCTGCCTTCCTGTCCTCTGACAGTGTCTGAGAAGCGTCTGGAGTTTGCAGACAGCATGGATTCTGCTGGGAGCAGGGACACTGTCATTGCACTGGAGGGATTGGCCTCATTTTATGTAAAGTAGCTGTGGATTTAAGCTTTGTATCGAGTTACTGGGGTGCTGTCCATCAACTAATGTTTGGAAATGGTTTTTTAGAAGCTGTGCCAGTTTTGACATGCTGCTTTAATATTTTTCTGGCTGCAATAGGGCAAGACATAGAAATCTTATGTTGTCTTCACACAGAGCTGTGAAACGTCGTTTTTTCTGCTTTCTCTCTCTTGCACTCTGTCATATGGAAACCAGATCAAGATTATGAAATTATTGCCCACAAACTGTGATCTTTTTTCTCTTTTGTGGTGGGAGCTGACAAGCCAGTGATGGCTGGGTGCTGTTGGTACTAGCTGCTCGTGCTGCACGCTTGGTACGCGCCGGGGAGCGCCCCGCTTGGCACGCTGCTCGCTTGGCACACAGGCTGGTGCCACGTCGGGTTTTTAATTGTGATAAAGTTCACGAAAGAAGAAGTTATGGCAGATGTTTCCTTTTGTCAGAGCCCAAGTGAATCATTAAAATGTGATACGATGTACTAGGAACGAGTCAGTGTAAACACCATCCCTGTGAACGTGTCAGAAGCCTGAAGAACGTAGACCATTCATGGGAGTGTTAAAGACCATGTGGTCTGAATGCTGTATTACCGAGCTTCTCCCTTGAAATGCAGAGCATGGATCTGATGAATTTTTATTGCTTTGATACGAAATGAAAAGATAACAGATTCTGCTTTGGTAAAAATAGCCTGGTAGCTTCTGCAACGTGGTTGTCATTTCGCTGGGGGTTTACTCAGAGGTCTGCTCTTCACAAACGGCACTGAGGGATCCGATTCCCATTCAGTGCTGCGCTCACCCGCCCAATTCCCTCTTCTCTGGAGGATGTATTTTTGGGAAGTCTTACTCCTTTGCCGGCCTGAAGGAAGCAGCAGAAATGTTGCTGCTCACTGAGGAATGCCTGGGATGATGCATTGAATCTGGCTCCCAGTAAGTGGTTATGGAAAGACTGCAGGAAGCACCCAATGACTGACATTCTCTGTGGACTTTCTGTCTGGTCTCCTCCTCACGTCACCTCCGCCAGGATTATTGTCTGTACACTCACTTAGGCCATTAGTCAGAAAAGAAGTGCATTAGAAACTTCCTGATGCTTCCCCAGGAGCTGAGTACATCATACCTGCAGTTACTCTCATTCGTGCTGGCCTAAGAAGTCTCGGCTAGATTCTGATTCTTACTCCCAGTGTTGTCAGTTCTCATGATTTTAACATAAATTAAGTGGTTTATGCTTCAGCTTCTGGAATCAAGGGAGCTGACAAATACTTTCATTTTGATGTAAAGGTCAAAGAAACACTGGGAAGATGTGATCAAAGTGTATCCCAAACTGTTGTTTTGTACCGTTCTTCTGATTCGAGAGAGCCTGACTTAACAGGTTTGGAATAGGAATAGAAGGAAGTGGATTATAAACTGTAGCAAACCCAAATCATTTTGCATGCCAGAGGTTTCGGTCCCCACCTCTTCTGGGGGTGCACTGCAAGTGAGGTGAATGCGTTTTGCAGACCTTTAAATACCCTTAAACTGTGCCCTGCTTCTCCAGACCAATGGCATTGATTTAGTGGGGAAAGTTTGTGAGTTTGTGTGCACGGACACACACAAACCACACACAAACTGTGTGTTTTATTTTCGGGGGGGCTGCAGAAGCCAGAAGTGATGAGTCTAGTCAAACAGCCACGCAGGGTTCAGGGGGAACAGTTGCTAATGGCAAAGCATCTGTAGTTTCTGCAGCGTGGCACTCTCTGGAACTGCAGTGTGCTTTCAGAAATTAGCCCAAGTTTTTCACACCTCCCTTGCACCACAGGAACTTCATCCATCATGAAACCTCATTAGAAGCTGCTCCATTGTATCCTGAGGGAGATGTGAAGTTTGGGTGAGGCGCTGATTTGTGATCCAGCCCAAGGAAACCCAGCCTACAGTTCTTAGGAAAGAAGCCACCCATTTGGGATGCATTTACACAGCTCCTTCTGTATAAATCATTAGTGCTATAAACGATCCATTATTGTTCGGAGAAGAAATTTAACAACGCAAATAAAACAAAATACTGTGGCAGGGCAATTTTATGCTCCATTGTAATGTTTAATGGCATGTTCTCACAAAGAGATTTTCCCATCCTTCAGACATATCATGTCTGTGACTCACTCGGCTTCCGATGGTGTGAGCATCCCCCCTGTTATTCCTAGAGTTTTCTCTAGAGCAATTTCTGCAGCATGGGGTTACCCGGGGTTAATTTCCCCTATGATTACACATCCTGACAGCATGTATGCAAATGATGCAAGGCCAATGATAAGAAAACTGTAGGATAAAAGAAAAGAAAGAAAATCCCTTTGTTTTGCTTGTAGAGCTATTTTTCAGTATCGATGTCTTTCCCTTACTCACTTGGAGATGTTAATAGCTTATATTAGCTATAATTAGCTTATACTGGCATTGTAGTTTCTTAAAAGCATTCTTTTTCTGTCATCACTGACCTCAAATTTTGCATTGTGTTGATTCCCTTTCTCTGCCCTGTCTCTTTGGATACTTCTTCCCAGGTCCCTCTCTTCATCCTTTACTCTCAGGCACTAGGCAGCACCATCAGTGAGGCCGAGCTTCTCGAATCCAGCCGATTATATTAATGTCAGAAATAAAATACAGGTCTTCACATTCTACTTGTATTTTTAGTATCTTATTGTAATCCTGGTGCTGCTTTCCCTTCTTATCTCTGTTCTGTGTCTTGCCCTTAGCTCTCTTTTTTAGATCAGCGTTGCTGGATTTTGTTGTGATCTTGAAAGGTTTCTGCACTGTCCAGTTTTTTGAAGTCTTTCCATACCCCTTAGTCAGAAGGTACTAAAATATCTTGGTAGTCTGTTAATCTGCACTCAAGTGCCCATTGTTTTCTTTCCCTGGCTGCCAGGGGCTTCACTGGCAATTGGGATTTAAGGAGTGAATAATCCACCTGGCAAGAGACTCTCTCTAACTCCAGAGTGTGTTTTTACATCCCTTTTTGTGTGTAAAATACCTCTAATAGCTTACTTAGCAACCTCTATTGCTACAACAGGGCTTTCAGATTTGTGTTGGAGGTGGAATCTTGCATATGCATGGATTCTAGCACCCAGGCTAATTCTGTCTCTCATTTAACTTTCATCTGTTCCTAGGGTAGGGGTAATGCATGATGTGATCTCTCAGCTATGTAACGTGGTCCTTAGTGCATCTCCTCTAGCTCCTGTTTGAATGGGCTAAAAAAAGAATATATTAATAATGAAGGATGATTCTTCCCTGTACTTGCTGGGAATTGCCTGGAAACCACGGGGAGCTTAGACAGGGTAGTCACACTGCAACCACTGAGAGTCCCCAGGGTCCAGTACCAGGTACTAATTGCAATTACTGCTGGGAGAACTCTGACTAACAACAGAATGAAGAAAACTATTTGTTGTGATCCTTTCTTGCCTTTTCTTTTACATAAATGGCTCGTTTCTACACCGACTGATTAGATTTGAGCTCCAAATAAGCCCAAAGCTTTGGAATGTGGTCCAAGTGAAGGATGCAAGGGTTTGCAGTATTTTCATTGATCTTGTTCATGAGTTTTTAATAGAACTAAATGGAGGACTGAACTAGTCAATGATTAAAGTAAGTGGGGTACCTGCATGAAGTTCTGGTTCTCGGCCACCCGGTTGCTTTGTCCCTCTAGGGGAGTTTTCATGGGCCGAGTAGCCTGGGCTGAGGTTGACAAGGGCCTTTCCCTGCCCAGAGTTTCTCACTCCGTGTGCATCAGCAGCAGGGAGTTCTGTACCTGTTTTTCAGCAGTGGCAGGGGAGCAGTGAAGCTGCTGGCAGTGGAATCTCAGGGCAGACAGGGCCGGGGGACTTTGCTGTCTGTGCCATCCCACCCTGCTGCTGCAAGCTGCCAGCGTGCAGCGGGGAGAGTTCAGGAGCAGCTCCTCTCACTGGCCAGTGCACACAGAGCTGGGGTGGGCAGGTCTGAAACTGATCACTTCTAAAACAGCGTGGGATAATTCAGTGTCCCGGCTTGACCCCTCTCCCAGCCAGGGAAACAAACCCATGGGCAGCCCAGGCTGTGCAACCCCCTCACGCTGAGGGACCGCTTTGTTTTTCTAGGAAATGAGATTTGGAGGGAGCTCTGTCAACCGAGGACTGGGAAGGGTGATGCAGAAAGAGAGAAATCGATTCCCAGTGCATGCTGTTAATGCAGAGTGCAGAACAGCTTCGACAGGGAGTTAATTCAGAGGACTCCTGTAAGGCCTTGGGCACAGTCCCCCTCACGTCCTTCTCTCTAAGCTGGACAGATGCAGAGTTGGTGGGTGGACTGTTTGGTGGATAAGGAACTGATTGGATGGTCGCATCCAGAAAGTAGTGGTCAATGGCTCAGTGTCCAGATGGGGATGGGTGACAAGGGGTGTTCCTCGAGGGTCTGTACTGGGACCAGTGCTGTTTAACATCTTCATCAGTGACAGTGCAACTGAGTTCACCCTCAGCAAGCTGGCAGGGTTGCTCAGCCTGGAGAAGAGAAGGTGCTGGGGAGACCTTGTGGTGGCCTTTCAGTGCTTAAAGGATGGGCTAGAAGAAAGATGGGGGGCCCGTTGTGACAGGACAAGGAGTGATGGTTTTAAACTCAAAGAGGGTGTATTTAGATTAGAGAGAAGGAAGACATTTCCTACCAGGAGGCTGGTGAGCCCCTGGCCCAGGCTGCCCAGAGAGGTGGTCGCTGCCCCATCCCTGGAACCATTCCAGGTGAGGTTGGCCGGGGCTCTGAGCACCCTGCTCTAGCTGCAGATGTCCCTGCTCCCTGCAGGGGGGTTGGACTAGATGGCCTTGAAAGTTCCCTTCCAACCCAAACCACTCTGATTCCATGACGTGGGGCTGTGATTGCAGCAGGGGATTCTCCAGGTAGTCCCAAAGACCCACGGTGCTGCTGTGCCAGCCCCTGGGCCTGCCTGGCTGTTGGGCTGAAAGCATGGCCACCACACAATGGGCATGTGTCACCTCAACATGGCTCATGAAGCACCGTCTTGGTGTCACCGGGAAGAGGCACGTAAGGACACGTGGCCCTGTGTGAAGTGTTCACGGCTGTAGATCTGTGCCCATCTCAGGTGGTTTTTTGGGCTGAAGTCACACGCGTGGCTCTGAGCTGTGTCACAGCACCAGGAGGGTTCAGCACCTCAGCACAACCTCGCCCCAACCGTCCAGGTTCCCAGCTGAGGGACCCCAAGAGGCTGACTGTGGGCAGGAGGAAACACCCCCTTATTTTCCAGTTTCAAGGCTGTGGTTTTTCTCTTCCTGTTCAGAGTAAGGGCTGGCCAAGAGCCTGCCCACAGTCAGCAACGTCTTCAGAGAAGCAGAGAAAACAAAGGATTAGTAGCAGAAATGCATAACTCATACTGAGAAAGCAGCATCTGTCCAGTTTTGGTCACCAAAGCATGACTATTTTCTTACACATGAGAGAATAACATCTTTATTATTAGTAAAACCAAGAAAAAAAAAAACCCAAATCGCATTTTGTTCTTGCGGGTTCCAGAATGAGTTTTTTGTTTTCCCAGTCAAGCCTGAGGAGACAGATCAGTACACATGTCCTTTATAGAATTTCACTTATATGGTACCAAGTCTAACTAGCCCTTGGCTCTAGCATTAGTATGCTAGGCTTGCAATGCCTTGTGGAGGAGCATTAGGACTCCGTGTGCCCAAGCCAGCTTAGGGAGCTTCAACCTTGCCACCAGAGCAGCTGTCCTGCTCAGAGGTCATGGCAGAACAGGGAATTTTAGAAGGAAGCTGGTCTCCCATCCTTGTTAACAGAGCAGCTTTTATGGGCCTCTCTGCCACTCGCTGTGCAGCCATTCAGCCCCTAAAGGGCTTGATTCCCATTAAAAATTTGATGATAAATTCTTAATAAATAGGTAATGGGCCCAATATTGGTCTGATGATGTTCTCAAGGATGATTATTGGGAGCGTTGCCTATGGATAAAGCAGCCTGTAACCATTCTGCAGTCATTGTGCCTGCACTTGTACAATATGAAACAAATTTTGGTGGGTAGGGAAGTAGTGGGCTGGAGTGGGAGTGAGGTGTGTGATGTATCAGTCTCTCTACACACCAGATCCCCAGTGCTGCCAAAGCAGTGCTCTGATGCCGTAGGTTCCTGCCCTTGCTCTGAAACCCAGGCTTCCATTGTAGGAGACCAAAGAAAAGGAGCAGCATAAAGACATTGATATTAATATAAATATTCTTTATATGCAATAGATTTATTTTACTTTCTGCTTGTAGTCTTTAATCTACACTTACCTGAAATCAGCTCCTTTTAAACACGAGGCCTGGGAACGATGTACGTGGGTCAGTCTTTGGCTCAGAAACTTTGGCACTTCAGCCTGTGACAATTGGCAAGAGGAGGATCAGCAGCCTCAGCAGCCACTGTGCACGTGGGGCAGGTCGTGCCTGTACACCAGCCACCTTTAAAAGGCTGCTCTGTTGAATTCAGTGTTTTCAAAGTAGTCTGGGGGTGATAAGATTGTAGGTTTGAAGGTGCTCCACATGTGCTACCTCTGCGGAGTTATTTCCTTCTGCCAGCAACCAGTAGCCAGGTAATACTCTTTTGCTTGCACAAAAGCATTCCATCAGCACACAATTTAAACTCGTGCTGCTCTTCTAGGAACTCTCAGAGGATGTTTATTTACAGTCCACAATTGCTGAACCCCAGCTTGACTGCACTGTTTGGATTGGGGCCTTAGACCTTGCAGCGTCGAGCTAAACGTCAACCACGGTTTAATAAATCCAGACAGTGGGGATGGCCTGTAACCAAAGAAGAGGGCTCTGCTGTGTGCCATGGAGATAAAGAGATAAATATAGATACATCAGGATGTGTCTCCCTAGAATCTGAAACCCCCTGATGCTTCCTGGTGCCAGCTTGATGGGTGACCGCAAGCGGCCCGTTCCTCTCAGCCCCCTTCCCCTTCTGGCTTTTGCTCCTTGACTCCTGAGTCAAAGGATCCTGGTTTTTAGACTGGTCCACAGGGTTTGCAGGTCTGGAAGGCATGGAGAGCAGCAGTTCTATGTCCACAGTCAACCCCAGAGCGTGTCCTGGGGGTTCAGCCCATTGTGGCCATGCTGTGAGGGGGAGTGGTGCTGGTGGGGGGCTGTCCCGAGCCAGCCAGCCTGCTGGAGGCAGAACGTGGAGCCTCACCAGCGCTGGTGCCCAGCTCCTCTGCCTTCAGCAGCTCCCAGACCTGGCCAAGTGCAGAGCAGAGGGTGACCTGGCTTCTCCTGCTCACGTAGACACGCATCAGTCTCCCCCAGCGCTTCAGGGATGCATCTTCACTTAGTCAGTTGTTCCACCACCCAATGACCCCGCACCCTAGAAAGGAATTGGGAAAAGGAACAGAGACCCATGGGCTGAAACGGAAGCAAATTTAAGGAAGTAAACCCCAGCCATTGGTGCTAACGTGCACCAGGTGACGCTGAGCCATGCAGTGGTGTGAGCGGTGTGCTCCCAGCAGCCAGCGCCGGGCCCCACGGCTCCAGCGGGAGCCCAGCGCCCACAGCACTGGGGAGCCGGCCTCAGGGGCACAGCCACAGCCGAGACCCTCCAGGGAGGGTGGCCACCAGCAGAAGAGACCATCCCCAGCAAAATTCCCAGCTTACAGCGAGGGTGACATTTATGGGATGGAATAATTCTCTTGGCCAGCTTGGGTCGACTCCCCTGGCTTTCGCTCCTCCTGGCTGGAGCGCCATAAACTAGGGAAGCAGCTAGGCATGGGAGGAGCTCTCGGCCATGCTGGTGGAGCAGGTACAGGAGGAACGTTCTGGGAGTTGAGGGACGTGGTGCTAACGAGGCTTCTTGATGTGGCAGAGACTCCAGTGGGGCTGTGGTGTGCAGCCGCGGTGGGAGCAGCCTTCAAACCTCTGCTGCTGGCCTCCGTCGTGGTGCTGTGACAGTGAATACAGGTCAGGGCTGGATGAGGACCCGGTCTGCCCGGAAAACAGCCAGGAAACAGCCAGAAAACAGTGAGGCTGGCTCTGGCAGAGGAGCTGAGGGGAGGGCAGGAGCTGCTGGAGCCGGGAGTTTTGCCACACAAACACTGAAGACATGGAAAAACCACACTACAGCTGAAGCCCAAGTCTCAACACCTTCAGTTTTACTTTTTCTGCCCTTTCTGTTTTAACTTGTGCACGTGGATTGCTCGAGGTTACAGGCATGATTTCTTCTGGTGGTTTCTGTTTTGTAGTGTCACACCGGCATGCATCTCCCCAATATTTTAGCTCCCCTGGCTCTCCCTAAACCACCACACAATAGAGCTGCCACCACCACCCAGCTCCCAGGGACTTTCTCTGACAATGTTTGCTGGTTGTAGAACCCTAGAATTGTTAACGGATGGAAAAGGCCTCCAAGATCATCAAGT
>NW_008605850.1:0-2155 GCF_000691845.1 Merops nubicus
TTTTCCAACCAGAACGATTCTGTGATTTATGATTCTGGGTTCCAGCTTAGAACCTGCCTCTCTGATGTGCATCTTCCACAAGCACCTCTGAGCACAGGGATTTGGGTCTCAATAAATCCATGTGTGTGCTGGGCTGGGGCAGGAGCTGGGCAGGGCTGTGTTCACCAGCTCATTCCCTCAGCCCCTGGTGCCAGGAGGGGTCAGACCCATTTTCTAGCCTCCCGGGGGGTCGGTGCTGCCTGCCCATGGCAGTGCCATGCTGGGGCAAAGCCCTGTGGGGTCAGGCTCTGTGCCACAGCAGAGCTACCTGCCTTGTAATTAGTGGCACGGGGCAAACCACAGGATTGGCAGCCCAAGGAGGGGCTGAGCAGTGGGCACAGGGAAGGGGGAGCAGCCTGGCCCTGGGCATGGCCTCCAAAGAGCACGGTGGGGACTGTCCCTGTGGGGTTACACTGTCCCCTCGGGCTGTCCCACCCTGGCTGTCCCCCTGTAAGGGCTCAGGAAAGTGCTCAGTGCACCAGCACCCATCCTGCCGGGGGGCTCCCAGCCCAGGGTGCCCAGCCAGGGAGCCAGGGCTCAGTAGGGGCCAGGGCAGGGAGCTGGGAGCTGGGTCCTTTCAGAGCCTGGGGAGCTGAGAAAGGGGGGGACTCAGAGATACCCCCTCCTTGGTGGCAGCCGTGGTGCTGAGCCTCTCCGTGCCCCACCTCCAGGGCAGCTGGAGCCTGGGGCAGAGCTCCCAGGTCCCCAGCACTCAGCACTGCCACCCCAGAGCCCAAACTGCCACCAGAGCAGCTGCGGGCTGCTGCCTTTGGGGGAGAAAAGTGGGGGGACAGGACGGCCCAGGGGGTTCCCTGGTGCTTTGGTGCCAGGTTTCCCCAGAGCGCTGGGCTCAGGCACAGCACCGCAGTGGGACTGGTGCTGCTCCGGAGCCAGGATCTGTCCCGGTGGCAGAGAGCTGGGGCACAAAAGGACAGCCACTCCCTGCCACCCATTTAATGCCCCATTTAGCACCAATTCCTCCAGCCTGGCCTGGCCATCGTCCTCAGGCTGAGAGAAGTGCCCTGAAAACACCAGCTGGAGGGCTGTGGGGTGTCCCTTTGGCACCCACCACTGTCCCCCGAGCCCACAGCCCAGGAGGGCTCGTGCCATGAGACCCTTTGCAGCCTCCCCAGCTTGCTGCCTGCTCTGCCCTGGCTGGTTCCAGCCCTGCCCCTTCCCCACGCCCCAGCTGCTGGGTGCCAGGCCGTGCCAGTGTCCCCTCTCCTGCCATGGTGTGTCCAGGACGTGTCCCCTTGGCCACACTGAGCTCCCAGCCCACTGCCCCGTGTCCCTCACCCCACATCTCCACGGCTTGGAAACCCCTCCAGGGGTGGGGACTCCACCACTGCCCTGGGCAGCCTGGCACAGGCCTCCACAGCCCTCCAGGGCAAGAAATTGTTCCTCAGGGGCAACTGAAACCTCCCCTGGGGCAACTTGAGGCCCTTTCCTCTTGTCCTGTGGCTTGTTCCTTGGGAGCAGAGCCCGCCCCCCCCCTGGCTCCAGGCTCCTGTCAGGAGAGCCAGAGGCTCACAGATGATCAGAAGCAGCAGCAAGTCACCCCAATCTCCGCTCCCCTCACTTTGGTGCCCACCAGCCACCACGCTGGCACAGACAGCCAGGAGTTACCAGGCAGCAGGGTCCCAGGCCCCTGGGCCAGTACCCCCGTGTGCCAGCTGCTGAACACCCCGGCAGCCCAGGATCCTTTTCCTGTGAAGCTCAGCACCCCCCTCCTGTCCCAGGAAGCAGGGCGTTCCCATCCTGCCCGTGGATTGCTCAGCATCCCTGTTCTTCTCCTGGGCTGTTCAGCATCCCCATCCTGCCCTTGGAATGTCCATCATCCTTGTCCTTCCCCCGGGAAGCAGCATCCCCAGCCTGCCTGCGGGATGCTCAGCAATCCTTGTCCTTCCCCTGGGATGCTCCATATTCCCATCCTGCCCCTTGGAAGCTCAGCATCCTTGTCCTTCTCCCGGGAAGCTCAGCACCCCATCCTGCCCCTGGCATGCTCAGCATCCCCGTCCTGCCCTCCCTGTGCCCAGCCCCTCTCCTGCCCGGGGGCAGCACAGCACCCCATCCTTCCCAGCACCCCCAGCACCCCCTTTTCCCAGGCAGTGCTCCC
>NW_008605851.1:0-7826 GCF_000691845.1 Merops nubicus
CGCGCCAGCCTCTGGCCTCAGCTGGCCGCGCCAGGCCCCTCCCCGGCACCGGGACACAGGCCAACCGCGGCACCCCCTGTGCTGCCTCCAGGGCAGTGCCAGGTCTGCGGGGTCAGTCCTGATGCGTGCTTCAGGCTACTCAAAACACCATCCAGACAGAATATGGTCAAAAAAATATTATAAAATCACAGCTCGACAGGAGTGAACTTCACCTTTGATTCTAGCAGCGGCCAGGAACGCAACTTTTCGTGTCCCAACCCTTGTCTGCAGCTGACATGGGATTCTCGGGGTGTAAACCCTTAATGGAAATGTTCCTGGAATCACATTACCATGAAAAAGTGTGATCCCAGAAACATTTGCATGAGACAATAGTCTCATGCTCTGCAGCATCCAAATCCAGATGTTTCTGGTGAGAAAGAAATAGATGACCTGAGAATTAAACCCAGGCCCCTTGGCTCCCCTCCAGATGTTCTACCAGCTGCTCACACCAAGTCCCCCCTGGTCAATTACTTTACTTGATGCTTCTAATCAACAATATTATATATGTGATGCTATAAACTTTTGTATTTAATATTAGCTCATAACTCAGCATCCAAAACCAGATGTTTTTGGTGAGAAAGAAATTGATGACTTATCAGAGGACTGAACCCAGGCCCCTTGGCTCCCTTCCAGACAGTCTACCAGCTGAGCAGCAAAGCTAACCAGTTACCTCCCGCTCCCCCCACACCGCCTCCTTTCATGGGAGGAACAGGAAAAGGCTTTCACATCTCCCAGCGCAGCGTGCAGGAATACCTGAAAGATGTTTTTAGAAACGCTTATAAAGCAGTACAACTCAATGTTGCTTTGTCAGAGGAAGATGTTTTTTCCTAGAGAAGGGCCTTGCAGACAAGATCCTTTCTCTCCTAACAGCCATTCCTCATGTACAACTGTGGAGTAATTTAAATCTGAACTTTTTCAGCTTCCCTGTGCTGTGTTGGAGATGAAGAGGAGCCACTCTCTCCAAAATTGCCTTCAGGACTTCTCCCTGCCTCATCTGATGCAGCAAAACACATACAGCAAAGGACGAAAACCAGATTTCTGCAGTGCAATCATTTCTCATTTATGGAAGTTTCATGTGCTTCAACCACACAAAGTAATTAGGCTTTACTTCAAACCTGTAGTAGATGCATTGAGTTCAATGCAACTACTCATATGCTTGAGGTTAAGCACAGACTTTAGTGCTGTCCTGTATGAGGCTACACTTGGGGAACTCATTAGCAGCACAGCAGCATTCTGACATTGCTCAGCTAGTCAAGATGCTCTATCAGAGCAATCAAATATTTATTTATTGAAGGGTAGAGCATCAATTTTATAAGTATGTATTCACAGCATTTCACTCTTAAATTATAGCTACATAAGATATGATGAAAAGCAACTTCCATGAAAACCCAAAGCCCACAGTCTTAAAAGCTTTGCTTAGGATTAGGGACAACAACCACTACAGAGAGCACACAGATCTAGAAATGTTTGCCCACAGTTGTCAGAAGCAACTGTTAAAATATTATTGCAACTGAAAGGGATCTGAAAGTAAGACCAGCAGGCTATGGAAATCTATTAGAAACTGTTTTCCAAAGAGGCAATTCCAGCACCCCTAACCAATGAAGACAGTACATCTTCTCCAAGGAGAAAGTACTTTTTAAGAAAAGAAAACATGCCTGCAAACATGCAGAGCATTGCCAGTGGTGTTCAGAGAATCCAGTTCTTAATTAGTTAATTTAACTAGGTTTTTACAACCAATCTTGCCTTCAGTTAACTTAGTTATAACAATGTTGTGGCTTTGCAAACTTCAGTAAGATGCAGTATTCTCTTGCTAGAGCATCTCACCCTACCCTGAAAATGAAATTAGGCAAAAGCCTGGGTAGATTCTACAACTGCTAGAAAAACAAATCTCATCCTCAGTGAAACAGATTGCTAAATTTGGCTCTGTTCTACTCTGAAGTCTCAGCTTTACCTTGCCAACACTTTTACTCTAACCAGAGCAGCTGAAATCAAAGCTCAAATAAAACATTTGCTCTGAACTGCAACGGCATAGATAACTTTCCATCCAAGAGTTGCTACCCGAAACTGTACAATTCCATTGAGTCATCTTCTACCAAAAATTTCACATCTTTCTGGTTAAATTACTTTCCCAGATAGCTTCAAGCTATTTAGGAGGATATATTGTACCAAGGCTGTTTAGCATGAAGAGCAGGAGAAGAGAATCTGCATTTTGGGAGGCAACAAAGAAAATGAGAAACAAAGATGGAAAAAGAAACAGGCTGAGAGAGCTTAAAGGGCAAAGAGTGTAGAGACAGACACAGGGGCAGGACCAGCAGGTCAGGGAGAAGAGACCACGTATCTGGAACCAACACACTCAGTCAGCATCTGGGGTTAACCAGACCACAGCACATCTTAGAGAAGTGCTGAGAGCTTCAGAGCATCACAAACACTTCAATAGCTGGTACAGACCACGCTGGGCTCGACCTCAGTGAGATACCAAGACCTGCAGAAGCTGCTGAGAGACAAGGCCACTCAGTGTCTCCTTGGATGCTGTGCACTTGGGAGGATTGGGCCAGCACAAGAGCACCGTCCAAGCAACTAAACTAGGACCCTGTGACACAAATATTGTTAAAGTATTTACAAACCCAAATCTATTAGTGCCTAAAGCACTGCTGGGGGTAAAAGCACCAACTGCAGCACTGTAGGAGGAAGAGGAGGGTACATGGCACAGAACACAGAAAATGATGAGCGACTGAGATGATGCCTGGAGGCACAGGTGTCCAGGACCAATGACATGGCACAAAGCACACACAGCCTCTGAAGACAATCTTATCTAGTCTACTGCCAAAGAGGTGGCATTTCAAAACTCTGAATGTCTCAGCTCTGCTTCGCCAGTGGTGGTTACCCACCCAGCACCTCTCACTGGCACAGGATGAATGTTAAGTTGGGAACCTGCAGTGCCTTCACATTCTCCTGCATCTTTTATCCCCACCACAGCAGTCTCAAAGTCTTGGTGTGACTGGCTCTGACAGACTCAACCTAAGCAACACCAAAAATTACAACATCTTTCTTTTGTCTTAATGGATTAATTGACACAGAAACATAAATATGTACATTTAAAAGGAGGATTACATCCTCAGCACACCCCAGAGCCTGCCCATCCTGGTTGAAGTGCTTCTCTGCAAAGGAGAGACTTGAGACACCTGGGCCTCATTTGGTGGTCTGTGTTGCAATACCCATCACCCCATGGGACTAGGACATCCGTAACTGCAGGCAGCCCTCTGGAGACCCTGAAACACCCACGCACATCTACATCAGGGCAACCAAACTGGTGGATTGTAAATGGAAAACTCCACTTGGTCCTCCTGCAAGTTTTTATTGGGTCATCTTTTTTTCCTTTTCAGCCACATGCCAAAAAGTCAGATGGGCAAGGGGTGAGAACCTGCATCCTGCAACAGCCCAAAGACATGCAGGCCAAGAGGACTGGGTATCATCCATGCTATGTTCTTGACTTCCAAGTGCAAAAACAAATCTAAGGCCAAATGGCAAGAAACACTGCTCTTTAAGGACAAGCTTCAAGGTATGTGGAGGAAGGGCTAATGAAGTGCAAAACAGAAACAAGCTCAGTCATCAACAAGCCAGCAGAGAATGGTGTTTCCTATTTCCTCCGTGTGTGACTGCATTTCCAATTCCACCACAAGCTGCCTTTAATTAACCGTGATTGCACTGAGCCATAATTTGCAAGTTGTCAGTACCTGTACTCCTTTCAGAGAAAATCCACACCACCCCTCCACTCCTTTCACAGGCCTACCTTGACTCCCAGATCATCCAGAGCTTCAGAGAGCAAACTCCAGGTTTTGAACCAGATTTAAAAGCAAAATAAGAACATGTGGTTGTAAAAACTGAAGCTTTCCAAGGATTTGGGGTTGTTTTTTTTCTTGCATAATAAACTTATACTCAACAGTTTGCAACAGTGTACAAACAGAATTCACTTTCACCTTTCCATAAATTGTAGATTTTAGAGCATTGAAACATGCTCTAAAGCACTTCCCTTAGAGCCTCCTCTCCTCCTCCCAGTCTGTTGTCTGTGGGTACAACATGGACCAAGTGATCAAATCTGCTTGTTGCTTCATATATTATTTTTTTTTAATCATTCACAGACAGGCCACTGGCCAGGAAGAGCAGCTGGAATCACAGCTGCAAAGCTCTCACTAATGTGACGCCACATAATCAGACTTGATGGCAGAAAAGTTCTTTGGAGGAGGAAAACACTTCAGGAGATGGACAGTAATGGAGTGGGGCTCCACCAGCCTTCTGGCACTTGAGGATTTTTGTGCTTGGTGAGCTTTTGTTGACAAAAAACCCAAAATTTTCTACCCAGAAAAAAATGTACTGAACTGACAAGAGATATTTTCAACTAAAATAAAATAAAAATTCAGACAGGTATAAAGCTGGAATGCACACAACAAGGCTGGAAAGAGTCAACCTGCTGCTCTCTGAGTGGGGTTACTGCACAGTCTCCAGAGGAGATTTACCCCTTTTTCCCTGGTTCATTCCCAGCTTTCTGTGCCAGCCATTTACACACAAACCCACCAAAACTGTGACAGTTACTTCCATGCAGACCCACATCCAAACCTTGCAGCCTGCAGTGACACCTCACTGGGTCCTCAAGGCAAACAAGCTGTTTGCACAGAGCTTACACCCAGGTCTCCACCCCAGGCAGACCCATCTCTGTGTTTACTTGTAACCAGCATCCCTGGGACACAAAACCCCATCTTTCAGGAAAGGAGGAGAGAAGGACAGCAGGACCTGGGTCTCAGACCCAAAACTTTGCTGGAACTTCAGCATGGAAGAGCCATGGGCAGACCTACCCTGGTCAAAGAGACCTGCCTCCGACCCTGCAGAGCCTTGGAAACCTCCCAGCTTTCACCACTATTGCAAGAAGCTCCTCCCACTCCTTTAAATACCACTGAGCACCATGCTGGTCAAGCAGCCCCTTAACCCCTTCCTGGCTGGTTGCCATCCTGCTTTCTTAGTTAGGGATGCTCCTAAGGGGCAAGCAAAGGTATATGTCCATTATTGCACCCCTTGGGTCACGGTGCTGGCTGGTGCAGCCCAGACTCAGAGATGCTACATGCTGCAGCCTCGGGGGGTGAGCTGAATTCCCCCCAAAGCTGGACAGTCAGTGGTTAGGTGTGATCCTGCCTTCCTGTGGGAGGAGGAGGAGGATTTTAACCAGTGGATGTTCGAGGACCCCTCCCAACCCAGCAGTTCTCACAATAGCTATAAAAATGTAGGAAACTGCAAAATGGGGACATAATGGCAAAGTCAGGGCCTAGGCAGGCACATGTATCTATTAACTGTTATCTAATATCTATTATTATCATGTATTACCTAGCACTACACACATATGGAGCAACCAGGGTCACTCCTGGAGTACCTGAATGTCAATGTGTGACATCCCACAGCTTGGGGACATAACAAGTGGTACCTGTTAGGTGCAACAAAGACAGAGGGTCACTGTCCCTGGAGATGGACAGACTCAGGACATGTCCAGGGGACAAACCAGCACCAAACTGGTGCCCAAACCCTGTACCACTGAGGCAGGCAAGGGCCTCCCCAGGGAATCAGAACCCCAGCTGCAGAGTGGTGGGAGCTTTCTGCTCCATCAGGGTCCCTTGGAGAAGGGACACCCAGGGGTGCACCATGGAGGGAAAACAGACAGGGAATGCACACATTTTGGGTTAGCAGGAGAGACTTACCCCTCCGTGTCTGGCTCTTCTAAGTGGTTTGGAGGTGCATGAATAGATTGCTCATAGGAGAGGGTGTCTGAAGAAGGCCACTGTTCCTTCCCTGGGAGAGGAGCCCAGGCTGCAGAAATAGCACCTGGAATTTTACTGGGACACGGGCAGAACTAGGACGTGCAGTTGCAATCAGATCATTCACCCAACCCACAGTCACAGCCACACTGCAGCTTGAGATCTGACAACCTGAACAGAAGGCAGCAGATTAATTACAGGATAAGAGGGATGTGCTCCAACTCACCCAAATCAAAAGAGCAAACACAGCTAAGATTACTGACTTTGCTTATCAAGAGAACAAGGAAAACCAAGGTAAAAGTTAACCTGTGTGGGAATAAAATCCTCCTCCAGCAGCCTGTCCTGAGGACTGTGTAAGAATGGATGGGGACAGGGAGAAGAGGAGGGAATCATAGAATCACTGTGGATGGAAAGGACCCCGAGGATCATCAAGTCCAACCTTCCTCCCAACATTTCCCTAACCACTAGACCATAGCCTCAAGTGCCACATCTACTTAGTTTTTGAACCCCTCCAGTGATGATGACTCCACCACCCAAGATGTGCAGGGCAAGCCCCAGAGGGGGTTTTGTCCCTGTTGTCCCAAAGGACTCTGGCTAGCACCATTCCTGCCAGCCTGTGGCCTCCTTTTCTGCTTACCTGGGGTCTGGGCTAAGCTAAGACCATGTTTTAAAGTTATCGCATGCTCTGAGAGTGTGATGCAGTCTCTCTCAGCAAAGGTTTGTATACAGCAAGGTGAAGTGTCTGTAGGCACTGAGACGAGATGCCAATGAGATATTGTCTCTTTTCTGTTCTTGCTTCTTTCAGCCTGGGCTGAGAAGCTGAACTACAGGCAGAAAGCTCAGAGCAAAGCAGAATTGAGTGGAGGAGCAGAAGGAAGAACACTGAAGCCTGCAGAGCAAGCAGGCTAGTGCAGCTTTCTGCATGGCCCTTTGTCTCAGCACAGTGCTCAGGAGCTGGCTCCTGGGCCGAAGGGGAGAACTGTGCCTGGCTGGAGGCAGAGCAGTGTCCATGGCATGGCCCCTGTCAGCCAGTGTTGGTGGCACAGCTCCCTGCGCTTGGCCACCAGCATTTTTTTTCCCACTTGTTTAAAAACACATTTATTTCTTGGAATCCTCTGAACATCAGATGGAACTAATTAAAACCAGGAGAGCTCCTGAGAGCTGGGGGGAGGAGGGAGACATGGCATTTGGTTTCCACTTCAAAGTGGTTTAGCCAAATACAAGCATTTGAGTCCTCTAACATGGGCACGGCCATGGGGAAGGGAGAGAAGGGGGCACTTGGTGCTCTCAAGTGCCCACTTTCCCCCCAGTTTTAGCTCAGCAGGCTGAAGGGAGCTGTGTTTGGATGCTGTGCCAGCTGATTAGCCCAAGCACCAGAGGTTAATTGCAGTGACTCCTCCTGTGCCTTGCCATCAGTTTTGCAGCTCAGGTGGCACTGTGTGGAGAGGAGGAAGCAGCATCCATGGTCATGGGCACCCACCCACACAACCTCCCCCTGGTCTGGAGGGGTTGGGATGACCTTCAGACAAGACAGCAACTGCTGCTGTGGGGTTTTCGGGTGAGTGTGAGGACACACCAAAAAACAGCAGAAGAGCATCATGGCCACTGCCACAGCCTGGCTGTCCGGGGGCAGAGGTCCTCTTGGGTGGGCTTGTGCAGACCCCGTGGCCCAACATGGAGGCACAACCCATGGCCCCACAGCTGCTGTTCCACCACAGCCTCCCACCAGCCCCGTGGCACTGGGTCCCCAGTGTGAGGTCCCCACGTGTCCCACACTGGGGGTACCAAGGCTCCCTGGGCTCTTCTCCCTGCATGGCCCCAGGGCCTCACAGCACTGACTGCAGTGCTGGGGGTGCACTAGGGCCCCAAACCCATAGCTGACCTGGCTCAGGGCCCCCCTTTGCCTCATGTGGGTCCGGGGTGTCCCATGCCCCTGGGGCTGGGCACTGAGCCCCACCCCTCGCCCCACCACCCCTCACCCAAGCACCC
>NW_008605851.1:7857-11145 GCF_000691845.1 Merops nubicus
CGGGTGGGCGCCCGCATGGAGGAGCCACTCGCTGGCACTGCCCCTGGATCTGGTCCATTTGGGGCATTTTTTTGTTCTCCCTCTCTAAACTGGCACTTTAAACCCCACATTAAAGCAGAGGCTTGCACCAGGCAGGACTGGACAGCAGCTGGAGGGCTGCGTGATCACCATCCACCTCTGACAAAGACTAATGGGGCCCAACACCATGTCTGAGCTCCTTCCTTCCCTCATTTATCCAACCCTCATTCCCACTGATGAGCATCCCGACCTGGCTGATGGCTCAGGCAGCAGAAGCACTTGGACCCGCAGCCGGGGCCAGCAGCTCATGTCACACAGGTCAGCAGGGAGCTGGGGGGGCAATGACACCCAACAACTCCCCCAACAACTCCAGTTCAACCGGTGACCTGGGGTGGCACAACGACGCTGACTGCAGTCCCCCGAGCCAGCCGGTGTCCCGTCCTCCTGCACCAGCTTTTGTTTGTTCTTCCCTCATTTTACGGGGCTGGGGGAATGGAAGGGGAAGGAATCAATAAAAATTAATTCTGAAAATAAATAAGGAACAAATTGGCAGCTTGCAAGTGGCAACGGATAAAGTGCCCCATGATGGCCCCATAAAACATCTCTCTACACACCATTTATCACTGAGCCACTATGTCTTAGCATCAAGCTTAATTTACTCAATATTAAAAGACATAAACCCGGCCTTGCAAACTTGGGAAGAAGAGTTTCAATGGCAATTAAGATTTTAATGTGCCCGAGGCCTGTGCTTGGGGCTTTCTGCCTCTGGGGGCTCAGGGGGATTTTGGCTGGGCTGAACTTTTGGGAGGTGTTGTGCAGGGGTTTAGGCTCCTTGATGCCTGTGTTTGGTTGCAAAACCTGAAGAGCTCTGGACACCTGACCCTCTCATGCCTGGGAGGCTGGGGAAGAGCGAGCAGACCTGCTGCCACAACTGATGCCCTCGGTGGCCCCCCTGGACACACTTGCCCATGGCTCTGGCTCGCTGCAGCCCCACAGTCGCTGCCGTAGGAAGAGCAGCTCTCTCCAGCCCCGTCTGCCACAGAGACCTTTTGTGAGCTACAAATCACAGCCCCCTCGGAGCCCCCTTTGCTGCAGAACAAGAGGTGAGGATGCTGGCCCTTGAGTGAAGCTGACTGGATTTTATTCAGTTGCTTCTCTTTTAAGGAGTTTGTAACACACTGCCCAAGACATAGTGCGAGCTCTGTGTGAGACATGAATAACATCCACTCATGTGACTGTTTGTACAACCGAGGGCATTGCAGGTCAGGCTGAGAAGTGTTGTAAGAATGATGCAAGGCCCCCAGCCTAGGCAAGCAGGGAGCATGGCAAAGGAAGATAAAGAGGCATTCACAGGGCTGTGTGGGGTCCAGCTCACAGTTGCTGAAGGTCCAGTAGGTCACAGTCTCAAGGCATGTTCTTGGGGCTACCCGTGGGGTAGCGTGGCTCTTTTCTGGCTGCACACAATGTCATTATCAAGCTCATCTTTGAGAGCCAGAGCCAGACCCCCACCAGCCCTGCAGAGACAATGAGTGGGATTTAAGGAGAAGAAGCCCAAAAAATACTAAGAAATTCAAGGACTGAAAGGTCCTTCAGTCTGCCATCTCAGTGGAGGCAGAATATGGAGATCCATGTGCCAGCAAAGACTCAAGCATTGTGGATGGGTTAGAACCACAGAACCACCTGATACACAGGGCAGGGAAAACAGATTTCTGGAACCCATTTCTGGAACTCTAGCTAGCCACAGACATGTCTTGTGCTTTGGAGTCTCTGCTGAATCCTGTCACTCCACTGCCTCACTGGGCACCTTCACAGCCTCCTGGCAGGGACCGAGCTCTGCTGCACCACTCAAGTCCATCTTCACAACCTTCTGGTTGGCTCTCTGGGTCTCTAGCTGCTCCTGGTCACCTCTTCATTGCCCCTTCCTTAGCATCAAGCACCCTAGGAAGGAAAGATCACTGAAGACAGATGCAGGGGTGGGGTTATTCCAGCTTTTGATGAAGATACTACATCAGGTAGCAGTTGTTTTGCTTGTAACACAGCAAGAAGAGGCAGAAGCAGCTTTTCCCTCTCTTTGCTGAAACACTTCAGTGCACACATTTTGTAGGTAGCATTTTGGCAAGTAAAAAGCCCGACAGCAATACGCACACTGCAGCACAGGGGCTGTTTCCCTTTAGTGCATGTTCCCGAGAGCCACTGCTGCTGGTTGGCAATTGTACAGACTCACACTCTTTACTTTTTCCCTCCCAACCCCATCCATCAGTTCCTGCTGCCACCCCACACCCCTGGACTGCCCCTTTACGTCCTGCCCTCAGCAGTGTTCTGGTAACCCAATCCACCTCAGCAAAACCAGCTTGGTTTTGGGTTGGGTCTTCTCTTTAATTTCTGTAGGGTCAGCCTCATAACTGTACCCCTCTTTTTAGCCCTTCCTCCATATAAATCATCCGTGTGACGTTCTAGCGGAACGCCAGCAAATTGAGCGTGATGTTCTTATCTCCAGCTTAATAATGTAATTCAGAAGGGCTTTGCATCAGTGCACCCCAGGATGAAGAGCAAGTGAAATAAGGCCATCGCTGTGCAGCAGAGCTCCTCCATGCCAGGCCAGCGTGTCACACAAGCCAGCTTCCCAGGCTGGTTTTCTTTCATTTAAAGTTTTATTTGGACTCTGGGAAGAGCCAGCTCAGTGTCCCTGCACAAGGGAAGGCTGTTCAGCCAAGAAGTGGAGCTAATGGGCTTTACAGTGCTGGATACACTTTCGATTGGATATTGGGAAGAATATCTTCACTGAGAGAGTGGGGAGGCACTGGAATGGCTGCTCAGGAAGGTGGTAGAGTCACCATCCCTGGAGGGGTTTAAACCATGAGTAGATGCAGCACTTGAGGTTATGGTCTAATGGTTAGGGAGAAGTTGGGAGAAAGGTTGTACTTGATGATCTTAGAGGTCCATTCCAACCATAGTGATTCTATGATTCAGTACTGCTGAAATGCCCATGAAAGTCAAGAAAAAGTAATTTTTAAGCAATACCTGCAGCTCAGAGACAGAATGGCCTTTGCACACTATGCCCAGGCTCCACCCATACCCAGGTACAGAACGTAATCAGCAGAGTAGGAGTGGAGAGTCAGCTTGTGTCTGCAAGTCTCTGGGTCCTTTCTCAGACCCAGCAATATCCATCCAACCCAGAGCAATGCTTTACCTCCCATAGGCAGGCACCTGGCCAACAGAAGGTCACAAAAACCCAAACTAACCAACAAAACCAACCAACCAACCAAAACA
>NW_008605852.1:0-1943 GCF_000691845.1 Merops nubicus
GACTGGAGGGGGCGATATTTTTCCTCCCCCTTTTTTTAAAGGGTCCGTGAGTGAGAGGAAAGCATCGGGAGCTGCACCTTCCCCAGCAGCAAGAAAAACAAAAGTTGCACTGAGACACAGCGAGGCTTCCAGTAGTCAAAATAATAAAACCTCTTCGTATTTATTTATGTTTTCCCGTAGTAATCACTGTGTGTATGCAGGGTGGTTAATCAGAGGGTGGAAAAAAGTGCCGTGTGTGTGTGTGTGTATATGTCAGAAGAAGCTGGCTGTTGGTTTGTATAAGAGCCCAGATGCACTCGTGTGGAAATTATAAAGGCAGGGCCAGGCAGGCGGGGGGCCAATCGCCACTGGGCTCGTCACTGCAGCCTCTTTCAGCTCAAACCCGGCTAATTAATCCCTCTCTAGGAGATAGATATGTATACACAGACACACACACACACGCACACGCAGGCACATATAGAAAGGTAGAAGGTTACTGGCAGGAAAACCGCCCCGGTCATCTGCACGCTGGGAAATCAAGGGAAATCGCTCTCCTTTGGGTGTGACTTGAAGGGTATTGACGTTTCGAAAGGACTTGGCAAAACTGTGCCGCTCCGCATGAATCCCTGCGTGCCTCCCTCCGTCCGAGACGTGAATGCAGGTGTATTAATGGGCATCCATCAACTAGGGAGCCGCAGACCGGGCTCGCTCCTGCGGGAGCAGGGGCGTAAATTCATTAACTCACACTCGGCGTCACATCACGCTGTCCTTTCCTCCTGATAGTTGTCTGTAACTGCAAGCGAGAAGTTGTTGGGATTTTTTTCGCTCGAGAACCAGCCAGTGAACAAGGCAGCAGATTCACGGCAAATTTAGTGTCCTTTGGAACAAAATATTGCACACTAGTCCACGATTTTTATTGTTTTAAAAAGATCTTCTGACGGGCTCTGATCGATTTTGAGGTTTAGTGCATTTCGGCATTGTCTCTGCCCTGCTTTTTGAGTTTGTACCTTATGAAGGGAGAATCAAGCGCTAAACGTATCTGTCAGGTCTTCTGCACGTTCCCTCCAGAAATCAAGTGGCAGATATGAACACTAAATCTCATCTGCCAATTCTGAGCTTCGCTTTTATATTCCGTCTAGCGCTCCAATATGTTGCGGAGAGTGGATATTCTGCTGCTTTTTGAGGCGCACTAGAAATGCCTATTCATTTCAAACTTGGACGATTTATCGTATAGCGAGCTCTGCTAGCAAGCTGCGTTTAGTAAACGTGCACACGGGAGGGATGCTAGCGACGGCAAACATGCTGGCATGCTACTACTCTGACAGTTTGGGGTTTCGTGTGTGTGATGTGTAATTAGCAAATTTCTCCTTTAAGTGTTAGCAATCGGGACCTTTGTTTGCAAATAAGCTGAAGTGGCAAACTCTTCTGCTTTGCAGCATTTACCGAGGTTCACTGCAAGAGAACCCTCAATTACATTATTTAAAAAAAAAAAAAAACAAAAAACAAAAACCAACAACCCAGGAAAGCTTTTAATCGCTTGAAATCTTTAATCTACTGCCCGATTACTAATTCTTGAAGTAACTGTCAGAGGCACATCCATCGCTAAGGAGAAGTCATGCCGCAAAGAGCGTACCAGGACATTTATTCAACGTATATAATGCGAACAACTTTATTGCCCATAGCGAAAAATTTCTGATTCAGTGCTTGGGTCGCCCGCTCTGGCGTTTCCGTGCCTCTTCCTAGGAGGAAGCCCATGCGGGAGTAATTTTCTGCCCGATAGCAAAGCAGGTCTGGGGCTGTCTCGGGGCGCCTCGCTGAAAAACTGCAGGTGACAGCTCGTCCCGACGACGCTTCTCCTCCTCCCGGGCGCAGCTCGCTGCCCGGCGGCGGAGGGCCGGCTGCTTTCCGGCTCCTACGGCCCAAGAGCAGCGAGTTCCCTCCCGGCCCTCCTCCTCCCCCGGGTG
>NW_008605853.1:0-2191 GCF_000691845.1 Merops nubicus
GGGGGGAGGAAAGGTTTTGGGGAACAGTTCGTGTGCAGGGTGAACCTTTGAGCAGGTGAGTGCAGGACCTGTGTGGAGGTGATCAGCCTAAGCCCTAGGCAGCCTTGCCCTGCCTGTGAGCTCTTCCTGTCCATGATGCCTGTCTAGTCGAACATGTCTGTGGGCCCTTCTGCTCCAGCACAATCTCCTCCTCCCCACCATCATTCGTCTCCAAGTCTGAGGCACCTGCTCTGTCCAGATGGGAAAAGGTTCTGGAAGGGGCAGTACTGTCAAAACGGGCTTGTCTTGTAGGCCAAGGTGGAGGACGAGCTCAGTGGGTGGGCAAGCTTATGTTTCTCATGGGGCGGTCAGGAGGAGCTCTGATCCAACCTGGTGGGGTTAGTGCCATGCTGGACAGGGGTCCTGATCTGTTATGGGCACTACTTGCCTGGACCACTCTGTGGTTCCCAGACATGGCTCCTGGCGCTCAGCCACAGACCGGTTTGTGCTCCAGCTCCCTCCCAGCCCATGTTCCATGCAGCCTCAGGAAGAAGTCCCTGCAGTATATTTTCCTTACTGTCCTTGTCCCACACTCTTGCATGTATTTCCTTCCCTCCTGTTGCTCTTCTGTACCCTTCCTGCCTTTCTCCTCTGTACTGTTTTGGCATGTTGAGTTGCCCGCACGTGCATGTCCATTGGTGTCCCGCAGTCAGCACCACATGGCTAAAGCTGGCTGCTCGAGTAAGGTCAGGGACATCCCATCCACTAGTGCATATGCCTAAGTCTGAGATCCAGTAGAACTCTGGTCTGACCTATTGCCAGCATCACAGCCTTCTCTTCTCTTGTCAATTTGGTTTTCTCATCCTCTAAACTAGCAGTGCTTTTACCATCATGCTTCTTCAGCAGACAGTATTTTTGGCTAAATTTACATGACATTGCACTCCACATTTAACATGTTCACAGTGACTCCTTGCATTCTGCTCTAGACCTCAGCTAAATCCACAAGAAATAAACGTGCTGCAAGATACACTTTGCACCTATGGAAGTTGTTCTCAGGAGCATCATCATTAAAACCTCTGCATGGACTCTTTCAGAAAAGCAATGGAAGAATGACTGACTCCCTTTGCTAACACCTTCTCCTATGCTGTAACAAATACAAGTGGACATTGAACCAGAGGATTTCTATTCAAAGAATGCATATTCTTCTAAATTAGCATCAGTGGTATCAAGACTCTTTTTCAAGGACTATAGAGATATTACAATGTGGTGTTTGTTTGTTTGGTTTTCATTCTTTTCCTTCCTTGTGATAATTCTTTCTGAATAAAGTGAAGCCTGGCTGGTAACAGACCATAGTTGAAGAAAATTTTCCTCATATTTTTGTTTCAGCATTACCTTTTACTCTGTTTACTCTTCCAAAGTATTTTACCTATTTATTTTTAGGATGTTTATTTCACATTTGAAGTGTGTCATTCTTAATTTGTATATAAGGAATGTTTTGGGTATTTTTTGTCTAGGTATAAGGAGACCATATATTAAAACAGACTTGTTCATAAATGTGTGATACTGACAAATGGTCAGTATGGGTCATATGATCTGACTTTAATCCAGATTAATTAATATACAAGTTAGGAATAAATGTATTTACTCTGAGTTAATCATACTCTGCTGCAATCATAATTTGATCTAGGTCATTAAAAGCATGCAGCTGGAAGACTAATGTGTTTGTGGCTAAAATCCTTGGCACTAACACTCTTACAGCTGGTATATTGAAAAAAGATACTGCAAATCTCAACAGATATTTGAAAAATAGACTGCACTTTTCAACGACTTTGAAGGGCTTTGAAAATCCACAGCGAGGCAAATCTTATAAACTTTTTTCTTCTTATCAATGAAGTCAACATAGAAAAGGGACATCAAAAAGGCAACATCCAAATTAATCCATTAGTCTCCCCCCGGGGTGAAGGGGAAATGAGCGATTGTGCCAGTTCCCTGCCATGACTTCTGCCTCCAGTGGTCACAGAGTCCTATGGGCAGCATTATTTTTTTCCTCAGTCAATATAAAGAAATGTACATTTTCCCTGTAACCTGTGATTCCACCTATCTATGCTGGCCATAGACCATGGTTTTGGAGCATTGTTTAGGCTTCCTTCTCAAAATGGATGTTGAGGCAGTAACCTCTTACAGACCTAGTCATAGAATCATAGAATCCTTT
>NW_008605854.1:0-4572 GCF_000691845.1 Merops nubicus
TCCGAGAAGCTGCATAGGCTGCTGAGCCCCTTTCAGATGACGGCTGATGTTGACAAATATAACTAATATGCTTTCCGAAGCCACACAATTAGTTCAATGATACCTGCACAGAAAAGGGACCTGAAAACAACTACACGTCTCAATTTGCAGCCTAGACAAATTCAAAAGCCAGAAATAATATTTATAAAAAGATCACATCTTTATGCAAGTAGCGCAGCTTATTTTGAAGATGTGTACAACACTGAAAATTCCATTTCAGAACGAATATTACCAATTTAGAAAGAATGAGGAAAAGAATAGGTAACAGAAAAATGCTTATATGAAGAATGATCAGAAAGTAGACGAATTAATGTGCCATGGTAAGCATATCAGAGCAACTGCAACAGATGCAGCAAGTTTGGAATGTTTACACGCTTGGTTTGATAACCAAAAAGCAAGTGGACATCCTTTTAGAGATGAGAAAGTGACAAATTTAGAATTACTAAACTATAAGAAACCATTTTTTTTTTTTTTTTTTTTTTTTTTTTTCTTCCAAAACCACACTGGATTATGGAGTTTGCTGACTTGGAAAGGCTTTGGAGCCCAGGCTTTAATGAGATACAAGGCTACTGTGAGCAAAAACCATCCCATATCTCCCCTTACGCTGTACATATCAATTTCTGTCCAGTATCTAGCACGAGTCAGTTATTGTGACAGGACACTGAACTCAGATCTGGGCCAAGTAATGTGTGCTCCTTGTTTCTAAGCTTAATGCTGATGTGAAAACAACTTTATCAGATATTACATAATAGGATTTATTTATGAGACTCTTCCTGTGAGTACACATGCTTAACTCTGTTCACAGAAGGAAGCTGGACCACCCAAGGGAATATAACATAAGCACATGTATAAATAACTGTCTAGTTTGAGCTTGTACATACTCATGATTTTGTATTAATGTTTTGTGTTTTAGGCAAAAAGCATTCATTCTGCTTTCACTTATCTATGTAAATGCTGCATGGTGGATTTTCTTCTTTAAGAAGTTCTTTGTGATTATAAAATGAGGGTTATTCTTTCAAGAAAAATAGCTGTGGTGCATATTTACCTTCCAGGCTAATATTTATTTTAATTTTTAATTCTTTTGCTGCTGTGTATTTACAAACTTTTCTCTGCTTGCTGGTTCCAGTCTAATCTTTACAAGCAGCCTCACATCACTGGAGATGGACTAGATGAAGGTTGCAAGTTGGTATCCAGTACCATTCAGTAGAAAATATAAACATTCGATTTGTACAAGCAGGTGACTTGATGTATTTAAAAAAAGGACAGACAAACAAACAAACAAACAGAACAACCTTGAAACAAAGTTGCCACTCAGCATATTAAATTGACTGCTGTTGTGGAACAACACATTTTGAGATGTGACGTCCTTTCTCAAAAAATCATGAGATTTTATACAGTTATGAACAGTGGTCCACAAGTATTTAGTGGCAACTGTAAACGCCAACAATGTACCAACAATTAGCAAGATCACTGTCAACTTATAAAGGAAAACATTTGCTAGTGATGATGCTTTGTCTACTCTGGTAAAAAGAAATAATTTGAACATGTTAAAGAATGAGCAGTAGAAGGAAAACATTTCCAAAAATTTAAGAACCATGTAACTGGAAGTTTGTAAGGTCATACTGATTTTGCCATTGTGAGGGACAGAGATGAATTTGAATGCAGCAGAGATGAAACAAGTGGATACTTGAACTTTACATACAGTTTTGACTTAACACTTCAAAATTACGTGGCCTGTTCCAGTCTTGGTAAAAGATTAAGTGTAGAACCCCACAGTTCTTGCCAATTATCATATTTAATAAACATTTTTATAGGTACCAATAATTGCAGCGATTTGGCATCCTTTTTCAGACCTTCTTAAGCACAGTACAAGATAAAAAAGTTGATAGCATATATTCACAGAGATTTTGGAGCCATACTGGTTTTTAAAATTATAATTTTTAAAACATTTGAGACACACTGCCTTACATCTTCAAGTCTTGATCAGCTGCTTTATGAAGATGACTTGTGTCCTGATTTTAGACAAGGAGAGGTCATATTCATAGGAGATCCCCTCTTCCCCATGTGATATTCATTTAGCTAGAATTCATGCAAACACACTCAAGCCCTGGATAAGAAAAACTAGTGGGAAAGAATTTCAAATAGAGGGGTAAATCTGCTGAGAAATACTGGACATTACTGTTGCAAGAGCAAAGCGAGATAAAAGACAAAGATGGAGAGGGAAACTGGGGAAATAACATTTTTTATGCTTTCCATTTATCCTGTGTCTGTTCTGTCTTTGCAGGCTGTGGACAGAGACCACTTCATTTTCTGCATACAGTTCTGCCTATGATTACTAGTCTTTTATAATACAAAGATGAGTAATATTAATTACTGCCAAAAGCATGGTCATCACCAATGAGGAAAGCATTCCAAGAGGGAACAGACTACATGTGAAACTAAGTCAAGAGCTTTAAAAAGTAATGGAACACTTTGGATTGATTTTTTCCTTCCTCTTCTGTTGAAACATAGGGCTGGAGAAAACTTCAGCAGCTCCCTAGTCAAACCTCTCACAGTGAGGACAGGTGAAGTCAACTTCACCCATCCTTCACAGGTTTTTATCCAACTTCATCAAGACTTTTAGTGAAGGAGATTATGCAGGGGTGATTTTTTTTTTTCCTTTTTTTGTAGCCTGTTCTAGCAATTCATTACCTGAAGAGTAAGAAAGTTCTTCTCAATATTCCCTAATTTTTTTTGGCACAGTAAGTTACACTGATTTTATCTTGTCCTTTATTGGACATGGAGGACCAACTATTCATCAATCTCTTTATAAAACAATGTACACGATACAGAAACTCATGTATAGAAAGTTATGACGAGTGCTTTCTCAAAACAAAGATAACACTGACATGCAAAGAATATTCTCACTAAGAATACTTTTGTAAAAGCATGTATTTGAAATGCTCAGCACTTTGCCCTTAGTTTTCTCTCTTCCAGGCAAACAAGCAAAACCCATTGAGTCTTTCTTCACATATAACTTTCCTAAGCCTTTATCAGGCTAGTCACTTCTCTGTGCACTTCTGCTTGTTTGTCGGCATCTGTCATGCTTCCTATACTCAAGATTCTCAGAGGCCTCACCAATCCCAAGCTGAATTAAAAGAAAAAAAAAAAAGTTGCAAATAAATACACAAACATACATCTCCATG
This sequence comes from Merops nubicus, assembly GCF_000691845.1. Taxonomy (NCBI): domain Eukaryota; kingdom Metazoa; phylum Chordata; class Aves; order Coraciiformes; family Meropidae; genus Merops; species Merops nubicus. The sequence continues at coordinate 3,225 of NW_008605854.1, forward strand.
CACCTCCTTTGTTCTAGATTGGCTTTGTCTGCTATGGCATGCCAGATTAATCATCTTGTTCTTTGTAAGAAAGAAGAGTATGCAAGTGATTAGCATTTATTTTTAATTCAACTGTTATTATGAAACTCCCTATTTTTATAACACTTTGACTTGCTTGTGTAGGACTACTTTTTTTATTTATCTGAGACAATTTGAATCTCCTACCAGGTATCTGTAATGCCTCTTCTTATTTCTAAGTGTATTCTATTTCATACCAGCTTTGTGAAAAATTGAAAAAGAGCCAAACCAAGAAAGACTCATAAGCCCCTGACAGAGCTGGACAGGAGTCATCCTTGAGGTGTTTTCCTAGCTGATAATAAACTTTTTGTCCTTACTGATGAATTATCTGTTTGCAGTATCAGTGGCAGCTTTGCAGCTCTGAAGGGAAGTTGGAGCATGCTAAATTGTTGCCACTTTACAAAGCCTCCTTCTGTGTAGGAACACAAACAAAAGCATATTTTGGAGAACATCACTGTGTAATAGAAGTAATAAAGACATCTATGAACAAAGGGTAAGTATGGCACAGCAAAGTACTACATGAAGATGCTAACATTTTCCTGCATCCATTCTTTCTCACACAACGCACAGAGCAAAGAGGTTAAAACTGTAGTCTTGCCTTTTCCCTACTTGCTGCCAGTGACATTTTGACAGTTGTTACGAAATTGATTTCTTCCTCTGTACTGCCTCAGGTTCAGTCCATGCTGCTTGCCAGCGCAAGAGCTGCTGGGGAGCTCAGTGTCAAAGTTTGCAAGCACATGAATTCCAGCACTGCCTTAGCCTCTTTCCCAATTCTTTGAATTCCCTGATTTCAGATTCAAAATGTTACTGCCGTTCAACTACAGAGGGGGCCTGTTACTTGCTGTATTTGTTGCTAAAAAAGCTAGTAAATCCCTAACGATAAATCAGACTCTAAAAGGAAATATTACATATTCCATCTCCGGATGAACTCATCTTTCCAAACTTAGTTGGGTGCAGTTAACCGCTTCCTCACTTCCCCTTTTACCACTCAGAACATCTGAAAGCCGAACGAAAGCAAACAGAAAAGCTACCCTAGCTTAAAGAATTGCTAGGTGCACATCCTCCCCCAAGCCAGAGTCAGTGACACTATTTCTTCTCACCCATTCATCCTCACCCAGCAGCCTACTCCCCCAGGTTCCAAGATTGGTGTAAGGATTAAAGCTCCCGAAGAAGCAAACCGACGAAGTCCCTCACGGGCTCCGGCCGGAGGGTAGCTCCGGGCGGGGCACCCCGAGGGCAGGGCAGGGCAGGGCAGGGGCGGGCGGGGGGATCGAGGAGCGGGGACGCGTTC
>NW_008605855.1:0-1063 GCF_000691845.1 Merops nubicus
GCCCGGCCTCCCCTTCAACCTCCTCCGCTCGCCACAACTAATTGAGATATCTTTCTATACTTGATGCGTTGTAAAATTAATGCCTAATTTATGTAATTAGTCAATTAGCTATAATTCTAGCATATGGTGCCAAATGCCCAGAAGGTGTTCTTGGTTCCCAGGTACTTATTTTGATGTCATGAAACGCAGCTAATTAATTTTACATGCATATTAATTTCGGATCTATTTAGCGGCTCCCTTTGTGAAGGCAGATTTAATATTTGTCTTTCTAACCTTTTTGGGCAAATTCCGCACTCGGTGTTGAAAGGGAGGTGACTTTTAAAACACATTTCCATCGGTCTCCCTTTCCTCCGCGGAGCCTCTGCTGACGCCGGGTCGGTCCCTCCTCTGTGAAGATGCACAGGGGCTGATTATCTATAGCTTCCCGCACATCTGTAACTGTCGTAAGATACAGCTATTGAATTTAAATCCGATTAATATTTAATATTAAACATTTCTGAGGGAATTTTTGTTTGTTTTTTGCAAAGCACAATATCCCACGGACATTTTTTTTTAATAGCTGCTCTTAATACAATGTTCCATGGAAAAATTATGAGAATTGAAGTACCGCCTAATTAGAAAATGAGCGTAATCCTCCCGCTCGCCGACTTCTGATCTTCGCATTTCTGCGGTTCGCGCTGAGGAACCGAGCGCTCCCGGCCCCGGGGCAGCGCCGCCCGCTCCTCCCCAGCCAAACACTGCCCCCTGCACCTCTGTCCCTTTCGGAAAGAGGTCGCGTTTGCTTTGGCCTAGAATACTAGGGAAGAGGAGTTTATTCCTCCTCTCTCTGGAGTTTGTGCAGAGATTAAGGGGTTAATCGCATCGTGGGCTTTCCCCAGATGTTGAGAAAAGATTTAAGTAGTAGAAGAGATGGAACCCGCAGCCTGTGCTCCGCATTCCCAGCGAAACCTTTTTCCTCTCCGCTGCCACAGCGCCAATTACAGCAGCAAGTTACGCTCATCTCTAGGGTGGGGGGACAGAAATAAACGGAGGCTGGTGGCGGGGGGCGGAACCCCCTGCTCCC
>NW_008605855.1:1094-1642 GCF_000691845.1 Merops nubicus
GCGGGAGCCGCCTTTTTTAAGACGTCTAGGCGAGTGCTGTGGCGTCATAAAACTTTTATCCCCCCTTTCTGGATAAATTAATGAGCAATTTAATTAATAAAATCTGAGAGTAGCGTAAGTGCTATGATAATGAAGTTAAATGAGCGCGCAGTAAAATATTCACTAATCCAGCACATTGGCAAATGCCCCCTTAATTCTGTTTCGCACTAAAAGGGTTTTGAGCACCATAATGAGATTCCTCTGTCTGCTAATTAATTGACACTCTCCTGAATATTCATATGTGCTAGCACCAATACGTTCCTAATTGCACCGTGGAATGGATCTCAGAGGAAAGTAAATCGCCATAGACTTAATTAAAATAATGTATGCCTGATCCAGCTCGCTGAAGATGAGACATTTGCCATCAAGCGGTGTAAGAAAGTGGCACCTGGTTTGCAGCGAAAAAATGAGGAGAAAATCTTTATCCCTCCCAAGGTGAAGGCGGCAGGGGCGGTAGAGCTCCAGGCGCTCCAGCCTGAAGAGCTGGAAGCGGGAGAGCCTCGCCCGCA
>NW_008605856.1:0-2303 GCF_000691845.1 Merops nubicus
CAGGGTTCAGCGTCGGGCGGGGGCACGGCCGCAGGCCCCACGCGGAACACCTGTCAGCTTTGTGTGAGGGAGGAAGGAAAAAAACAGTTGACATAAAATCTGATGTTTTAGTTCCTCCATACTCACTCACTGGTTTTCCTTTTCGTCACTTTTATTTGCTTCCAAAGAGGCGCCTTCAAAATCCCATTGTGTATGTCCCTATCAGACTAGATGGTGGGGAGTGGCCTCCTTTAAAAATGTGGTCAAATGCAGGGAAGCGCTTCCCTGCCCACGCCTGGTGGCTTGTGCTACATAAGGAGGAAATGTTTTATAGTAAAAGCTGGAATTACAGCTCCTGAAACAACCAAGGCTAGTAAGAAGAGCTTCAGAGGTAACTGCAGTGGAAGGTCATAAACCCCTGGCAGCGAGACTGCTCCCGTGTGGAGAGCAGCTATATGGCTGGAATCAGCGTAGCCGTGGCTAAGGCAGAGGGTTAGCTAGCTAGCCCTCCCTTGAGATCAAAGAAAATTAATCACAGTGTCATGCTGGTGTATGCAGACCAAGGCTGGCAGCCTGGCTAACTCCCCATTGTGTTATTATCGTTCCTGTGTGAGTTCTCTCCCATGACAGTGCTCATACACGTGTGGTTGCCAAGCCTGGCTTGCCATGAATCTTTGCAGACCCATGGGGGCACCAGACCCCTCTTTTTACTGGCTTCATGTGCTTATGGTGGCTTAAAATGAGGGCACAAGCATGTCACTGTGTAACCCACCAAATAAGGGCTTCAGTCAAATAAATACAGAAAAAAAAGATAGATGTTCTTGGTGTAGACATAGTCCTGCTCAATATCCTGCTCAATGGCCAAAATAAAGTACCATGGCAAGCTGGAGAAAAATCAAAACTCACTAACTGGACCTTGATAAGTACAATGAACTAATCCAATGAGATTCATAGCATCTTCGGTGGGTGCGGTCCATGAGTCTCGGGGGAACACTGGGGACTTACATGTTTTATCTGCATGTAGCAGTAGCACCATTTTCCTCAAGAACCAAGACTTTCTGCCCAAATAAGTAATTTGTAGAAGTAATTGAGGCTAGGAGAAGCTCATGGAGTGGAGTAGGGAAATGAAAGTAGAAGGAAAGAACGTTCATCTCCAATTAGGACAAGGACACTCCTGAGGAGAGAATGATGCTTGCACACATCAAGGAGCAGATATGAAAGTTAAACTTCAGAAAGACTAAAGAGATAGATTTTTTTTGAGGGGCTTGAAAAGAACTAGATGGAAATGGTGCAACTAATGAAGTAGCAGAAGGTTCCTTGGTTACAAACCAAGACTGAAGGTAAGTATCCACTCTGTAAATACATGGGGAAGAAAGCAGGGATTTGGTTTTGGCCCCTTGCTCCAGAGCAGGTTTGATCACACCGTTCCTGACTCGCATACCTGTGGAAATGTTATTGTATCCAACCAGAAAGGCATCTTGTCCCTCTGACCACCTACCGTAAGTGGAAGCAGTGTAAGGTAATGCAATGTTTTTAAAAATCTTCTTGTCAACAGCATCTTCAGTTTGCCCTCCAGAAATACGGATAAATAAAGCAAAAATATGATTTTTTAAAAATACTTGCAATTTTTCCTATGTTAATTTTCTAATAATATTTTAGTACCTACATTTTGTTAATTTAACCAGTTTCAATATTTTATATTATACATATTTGTTTCCCCCCCCCCCAAACTGAAAACTGTACTTTGTAACATTAAGTATATTTTTCTATTTGGCCTTTTTCTCCACTGTTATTTGTCATGTCTTTATAGGTTATTTTGGCATTCTTGTGAATTTAATACCTTTCCCTTGGGGTTTACAATAAGGCTGTTTAGTCCTTCAAGCCAATCTATTTGGTAAGCTGAGTGACATAAACACTCTAAATGACATGTGATCCTCAAACATACAGGAATAACCAAAAAGACCAGCTTTAAATTCAGCCCCCAGCCATCCAGCTGTAGTGGATGGACCAGCTGCAGAGCCTAAACATCCATGTTTGCAGGAGCTGTATTTAAAATCATAGCAAAAGTCTGCAAGTGCCACGAAAGAGACCTTTGTGAAGGAAGCTCCCTCTTAACAGCGTCTTTGCTGCCTATGTGGAGACCCAGTTCCACACCAAGGCCCTGTCGCACAGTGCAGAGGCAGAGAATGGGCTGTGTCCTGAAGTGTTACCCGTTAAAAATTAGAATTTATTTTTTATATTTGAGAGTGTTCATCAACAGTCAGTGCTTCTCTGAATATTGGAGAAAAGGGAGTAACTCAGTTATAGTATAATTATATTATTAT
>NW_008605857.1:0-4172 GCF_000691845.1 Merops nubicus
CGCGCGCGCCACGGGCGGGAAGGTACCGTGCTGTCCCTTGCACACAGAGTTCTCTGTGAGAGTTATATTTTTTGTTTTTGCATTTTATACCTTGTATGTATCCCTAAAAAATAAAAATTTTGTACTTTTTTTTAAAACAAATTGTGTATATATAGATAGCTGCATGATATACAGTAGTAATTGTTTGGTTCCTTAAAAGTCTTGCTGCTGTCAGATGTTACTATACACTATGTCCATTACAACTGTATTAAACACATTTCGTATGTAAATAAATGTGGAGCATTTTGCCCCTAAAGATTTGTGAGATTCTGTTATTTATCATTAAATTTTAACAGTTTGCAAGATGGAAGTGTTTGAAAAAATACGGATCCTTCTCAACCACCTCTGTAAAACTTCTTAATCACCCTGGAAACTGTGTATTGGATACATTAGTTCTGCTTTCTCGCTTCATCCTCATTCTTAATTTGCTTCATCAGTAAATGCTTGCTATCCCATTTATATTACTCGCATATCAAGTGGTTTTGAGGCATTTCTCCATCCCAGAACATGCAGCTGGCATTGCAGGATCTTTGTGTGTAAAGTACACTGGCCATCACTGCCCTTTCCATTCAGTGTATACCTCTGGAACACTTGTTTGTTGATGTGCACTGTCAACTGTACAACAAATGAGTTATCACTATGCAGAATGGTGTTTTGTATACAGTGAACAGATAATAAAAGTTAAATTTTCACAGCCATTATCAATACCTTCGTTTATTTTCCCTTTTTGCTGTCTTGCACCTACAAGGGATGCTGTGAACTAGTAACTTACATCATTGTTGGTGCTGCCAGGAGATGAAACTCTAGAAGTTACTGAGAGGTGACCTGGAAGCAGCTGGCCAGGCTGTGAGATCGCCGTGTGGTCACAGCCCATGTGCCAGGGCAGGCGTGCGCCGGGCAGGGTCCCGCGCGGCCTTCGCCCCGTCGCGCCACAGGACTTGGCTCTCCCACAGCCACGGAGTGGAGCTCAGCTGTGTGGCAGGGGGCTCTTGTCAGCTTTAACTGGGAGACCGATTTAACTCTCCTGCTAATCTTGAGGAAGGTTTAGGGCATAGTGGGTTTTGAACTGCCCCGTGATCTCTAGACACGTTTCTGTGTTGGTGCTTACATGTGCTTAGGCATGGCCAGAAAGTGTAACTTCTCCTTGGGTAAACAGCTCCTTTGGGCAGGCAGAAATCCACTCTGAGAGGTGAAGCAGGGAGGAGCTCTACTGAGGAGCAGGACTTTTTCCCAATACCAGGCTAGGGGGCAGGGAGAAGAAAAAAAAAAAAAACAAACAAAGATTGAGACAACTTGTCCTCCAGTCTCTTCAGATACTGGGGATTTTCCTTATGTATCTTCTGAGTAATTTAAGATTCCTTGCTATTAGTAATGAAAAGGGCCTTTTGGTCCCTCTCTCTCTCTCCAAGGAAGATTTCCAGTATCCAAGCATTACTCCAGTTCCCTTTTGAGATTCTACTGTTTGGAAGGTGTTTGTGTCCAAGCAGAGCTTTCCAGCCTGTTTCGTTATTGCTATTTTACTTGACCTTGGGCAAAGAAAGTTACCTGTTTTCCTTGGCTGACCATTTAAGAAATGATGGCTCCTCTGCTGCCCAAAACCCTTTGGTGTAAGTTTGCCATGGTCCTGTGTGCTGGTCTCATCTCCCTGCCCACCCAGCTCTCGGGACATGAGTGTTTGTCAGAGAGAAAAGCAAAAGCAAGAAGTGGCCCCAAATACAACACGGGCATGTTGGAAGTGTAGTGACTTACTAAGGAACTAACAATTGACCGACTCGGAGGGCGGCCAGTTCAGTGACAGCTCCATGTGCTCTGCTGAGGGAGAGGCTGAGCAGAGCCTCACTGCCACCATCCCCATGTTCCAAGCAGAAGGGGTTTTGAAGGACAACATGGTAAAATGTAGCCAGCAAGGATGGCATAGAGAAGAGAACGTGTAAGAGAAGTTCTCTGCATCTGCATACTGAAGAACCTGCAGACAGCAGTTGGGCCCAGCTACAGCACCCTGGGAGCCCAAGGAGAGCTGCTAGACACCTGTAATAAAGGGAGCAAAAAGAATCGAATCTGTGGCCTCTCCTCCTTTTCCATCCTGTCTGTTTGGTTGTGCAGACAGAAAGGGAAGTGGCTGTAATCTTAAAAGCAGAGATTAGCTCCCAAGGCTTCTGCTGGGGCACAGCCTGAGCAAAAACAGTCAAAACTGCTATTCAAATCAAAGCAACTTCAACTCTGTTTAGGATGTTTTCCTCAAAAGCAGGAAGTAAGCCCTAAATTATGAATTCTCTGGAGAAGCTCACAAAATGTGAGGATGGGAGGAAGGGCAGGAGCAGGAGGAATGCAAACCTTTTGCAGGACTCCCATCGAGAGCAGCCATTACACCTGGTCCTCTGCAACAGGCAAGCCCAAACCAGCAGTCCTGGCTGCAGCCAGGCTCTGGCACAGAAACCAGTCAGGCCTAAGCACCCAGCAACGGGGTGGGAGACCTGGAGAGGTCCAACAATGCACTGGCCACCCGCTGTCATGAGTCTCCTGCTTCCAAGCATGCTCAAGGCAGAGCCTCCCTTGCCACTGCAAATATCCCTGGGACCCCTGGGCCGCGGGGCACCCTCCAGGCTAAGCTGCAAATCCGCCAGGCCTTCCTAATGGGACGATGATTTCCTGAAGGCCAGGAGGCAAACAGCACGTTGTAAAGCAACCCAAGATGCCAGTGAAAAGGCAAAAGTGGCAGTTTGCATCCCCAGGGAAACTATTTCCTCTTGTAAACTATAACAAAAATATTTAAACATAGCTTTTCCTGAGATTTTACATTTGAATTGTTTGCTTTTAATTACTGTTGTGACACTGACAGTCAATTAAAATGATGGCATTAATACTCCTCCTTTCTACACCTTCTCTCCTGTGAGTATTTAACAGTAAGGGACTAAACCTCATAAAACCTCTCTCTGAGGTAGGAAAGGGATCGTTTAGCCTCTGCTGCTCTGCAGCCACTCTCTTGGTTGAACACAGAGGCACTTAACATTGCACAGCAAGTCTAGTGAGCGGGTCGGAACAGAAATACTAATTAAGGCTTCCGTGAGGATTTAGACAGCAGAACAACGTGTATGGGTCAGGTCCAGGGTTAGCGTGTGGCTGCTTCACCCTGCACAAAGGCAGCAATTCCTGATCTCCATGGAGGCAGTGGCTGGCAGGTGTGTATGTCCCTGTGTGTGTAGGATGGATGGATGGATGGATGGATGGATAGATAGATACATACATACATACATATCTTACCTACCTGCTAGCACAGCCTAAATAGCACTGATTTTTCATCTGCTAATACTGGTTAACATTAGCAGTGCCAAATGCTCAAACATATTTGCCCCTCAGGCCACTTTAGGCAACTGAAGCGTGCTTTAGTGTTAAAAACAAAGCGTTGGAGAGTGGGTGAGCTTTCCTCAGCTGTTGCACACCACAGCATACAGACATTTTGCTGACAGGTTTGCAAGGGCTGGCTGTGTGCGGTGGGTAGCAGGCACCCCGCTGGGGTGGGTGCACAGTTCACCCTGGTGCAGCAGGACACAGCAGCACTGCCTGGCTGCCATGCTCACCAGCTCTGCTTGTCCTTGGGGCCGTGCATATGTGAGGTCCTTGGGACACACAAATGTCCTTGGGCACAGAAATGAGTCAGTGAGGCTGTAACACCTGTGGGGAAAAAGCACCAAACCACTCAGGAAAGTTCTAAACGCATCCTCACGAGGATGTGCGCTCACTTATCAGTGGGAAAGTAACAGAAAATTACGGTGTGGGAGTTCACAATAGCCCAGCGAGGCAGCACGGAGCCAGCCCTTCGCATTGTGCACAGGGCCATACAGAGACACTTTCCAACGCATTCAATTTGCCAGCAACAAAAATGCCCTTGAGAAAAGCGGTGAGACTGGCGGGAAGGAACAATGTGCACAGGGAAGTGGGACACGGAGTCAGACAGAGCTGCCTCGTTCCATGCACGCAGCCCCACAGGAGGCAAAACGCTGCACAGTAGGAAAAACGGCGGGCGCTGGGCCTCAGAGCAGAGGCGAGAGCTGAGCAGCCCTCCTGCGGCGGGACTCCAACCGACCACTGGCATGCACACGGGCCAGCTGAGGGGACCCGCGGGCGGCCGGCGC
>NW_008605858.1:0-1969 GCF_000691845.1 Merops nubicus
TGCCAGGAACTGCTGCCTGTAGGGGCCAGGGCAGCTGATTTCTGCCCAGGCAGCTTTGCCACCTGGAGCTCAGACCCAAACTTGAAGGGCTTCATTGACTTGTTAATTGCAGCAGGTTTTGTTTGTTTTCTTCCAAGTGTTTTCCAAATATTGAGGTTTCTTCCAAGTGTTTTGCAAATATTTAGGGTCTAGCTGTTCCAAAATCTGCTCCCAGTATTGCAGGCAGAGAAAAAGGGGATTTTTGACACTTTTTGAAGCTCCGAAGCCACTGGGCTCTTGCTGCAAGGGGAATGCTGCCTGGTCCCAAGGCCAGGGGATGAGATCTCGACTCTGGCAGATTTTAATTCATTTGGAGGCTGCAGCACTATTATTTTTTAATAAGAGCTGTTGGCACGTCCATCACTGAGCGGCTGCTCAGGTCCCCAGCGTCTCCCCCTGCCTCTGCCCAGCGCTCAGTCTCCCCAGCGTCCCCCCCTGCCTCTGCCCAGCGCTCGCAGCCTCGCTCCCCTTCCCACCCCCTCCTGCCCCTGCACAAATTAAAAATCCTGCCTAATTGCTGCCCTGCTGCCACGTAGGCTCAGGGAGGCAGAGCAGGAGGGACACACCAGTTCAGTGCTGGAAACCCCAGTGCTTTCCAGTCAGAAGGGCAGGGCAGGATGAGGAGGGAGGGTGAGGATGGGTGAGGATGCTCAGGGCAGGGTGGCACCCGGGAAATGCCCCTTCCCAGGGTGAGTGTGGTGATGTGCTGGGTTAACAGTTGGGCTCGATGCTCTTAGGGGTCTTTTTGTACCTAAGTGATGCTCTGATTCTGTGGCTCCATGGTGGGATGAGGTGATGCCAGGGTGGGGATTTGGATCACAAGTCGAGGTGGAAAACCACGGCCGAGCCCTCGGCTGTTCCTCCTGAACAGCTGCCCAAGCACTGGGCACGGCAGCACCACAGCCCACTGGGCATCCCTGGCAAACCTGCCCGAGCCCACCCGTGGTGCCACGCTGTGCCACACCATGGCCCTGCCCGGGCACAGGACACTGCTGTGGGGATGGAGCCACCCGGAGCTGCCAGCCGGGCACCTGCTGGCACAGGGAGCTGGCAACAGCTCAGCTGTGCTGGCAGCAGGATGCAGCCTGCTGCTCCCATGGTCCTGGCACTGCCAGGCTGGATCCCCAGCGCCAGGCTGCTCCCACTGGGCAGCTCCTGCCACCTCACCCTCCCTGGGATAGGGTTCCCCCCGAGACGGGGGTCTCCTGTGCCCAGTTGTGCCCTGTTTGGCAGAGCAGCCGGGGTGCACCCCTGGTTTGCCCGGTGCTGTGCCATGGCAGGGGGAGCTTGGCAGCCCTGGCAGCCCCAGTGGCAGCTCCAATCCCATCCGAAAAAGGGCAAAAAGCATTTTCCTCTGGGGAACATTTTTCCTTGGAGGAAGCAGTGCCTGAGTGAGCTGCCTGTTTGCTTCCAGCCACGGCTTCGCCTTTGGTCTTTATAAAGATCCCGCCCAGATTCCTCCTTTCATTAGTTGCAGAAGATTTTAGTGCTTTTGATGTGTAAAAATAAGGCTTGTCCCATCTTATCTGGGAGGGAGGGAGGCAGCAGGTGTCTTTAGTGCCAGCTGTTAACCAGTTAGGTGCCACATGCTGCTGCCACATCCCTGCTCGGCTTGTCCCCTTGTCCCTGCTGCTGAGTCCTTGCTGTGGTGCTGCTGAGTCCTTGCTGTGGTGCTGATCCCCAGGGTGTTCCCTCCCTCCTGCACCCCTTCCAGAGTGGGGCAACCCCCCGGGGCTGCAGCATCTCCTGCACCATCATGGCCTGAAAATTAAAGCCATAAATGGCTGGTGCATGAGCTCACCCTCCCTCAGGGAGGAGGGGACCCAACCAGGGATGCTGCTGCTGGCACCAGGCTGGGGGACACCCGGGGGCAGCTGGGCTGTGGGAGCAGTGTGGAGCATTTTTCCTGGTCCTGAGCATCCTTCCCAGT
>NW_008605859.1:0-12835 GCF_000691845.1 Merops nubicus
CCCCAGGGCCCGGGCCGCAGCCGAGCGGCATAACCCGTCTGTGCGCAAGGAGCGAGCACGGGGGAGCAAATAACCACTGACCGCCCCGCTGGCTGCCAGGGGGCAACAGAACCCTTTCAGCAGCAGAGGGCAGAGATGGCCTGCAGGACATTCCCACGGCGATCCCCACTGCGGATGAGGTGTCCACAGGCTGTGAACGACCTACAGGCGTCACGCCAGGACCGGTCTCAAACTCCCCCAGTGTGGTCTCGTGGGCTCGGGTAGGAAACAGTTTGTTCAACCCCCTTTGGGAAACTGTTGTGGCTTTAGACAAAAGCAGGACATTTCAAAGGGTTTGTGGAGGGAAGGCGGGGGTGGAGTGGAGTGAAGGGAAGGAAAAAAAAAAAAAGATAAAAAGAACAAGCTGATGTTGAGAAGCCTGAGGTTGGACATGCACCTAACATATGGAAAAATGCTCTGGCCAGAGAAGCAGTCTGGCTACCTAGCACACCTCTGACCAGGGATTTAAACCAGGACATTCCATGCTCTTACTGATGGATGCATCTTCAAAATCTACGCTTTTTTCTAAAATAATCACCTCCACAATGGGTATTTCCAGGTTCACATCCCACCCCACACAGCACCACTGGAGCAACACGGTAGCAAGTACCATGGAGCTGGTGTGCTTCCTGCAGTGCTGGTGGACAGACTGGCTGGCCAAAGGGCCAATTTGGGAGCAAAGCAAGAGCCAGACTGACAGCCCGTGTCACCACCTGATTCCTGCTTTGACACCGGCCATACCCCGGGTTACAGCCAAGGCAGAGTTCAATCCATGGCTGGCTCCTATCCTGGATAACAAAGGCAAAGCAACAATAAAAGTTTTACGTGTTCATCTGCACCTGTGGCACTAACAGAGGGTGCTTGGAACAGAAAAGGCAAAAAAGCCTCTGTCACCCCTCACAGCAATCAAGACCTGCCACCTTCTGCAGCAGAAAGACAGCTTCAAACACCCTCCTCCAGAGCACATTGAGCCCTGAAGGTTGTGGTTGCAAACGAAGCAAAACTCACTGGGGTGAATGATTATGGGAGAGTTAAGGAGGCTGTGACTCACTTGTTGTTCAGTGCTCCTCCCTGGTCACAGTCACACGGCCGACATCCATCCATGTCGTTGCTCAGGCCCCAGTGCTCAGGCTGCAGGACGAAATACCACCAGTGCTGTAAACCCGTGCTGATCTAGACCCATCTCCCCCAAAGGCACATTTTCAAATGCTCAGCATAAGCTACCTCAGACTGCCCCACAGTCCATGGATCCAGCTCCCCTCACAGTCTCTCCACCTGCTCTCCTCTGCCTTGTTAAACATCTGAATGGCTTGAGAAAAAAAAAAAAAAAATCTTCCTTTCTAGCTTTAAAAACAAGATTCAGGAAGACCCAAGATCAGAGACCTCACTCCCACTGTACCATTTACACCAGTTTGGGCTCCTGATCCGTGAAGGTCTTGAAAAATCCTAGTCTGTCACAGTGCAGCAGAGCTGCACGTGGGGTGATGGAGCTTTGAGCAGGGCACTGCCCTTATAGGGCTAGCTAATCTGAAACTTGTTTGTTGGACAGGCAGACTTATTCAGCTTTCCCATGTAGCTCACTGTTAGATAAGACAGTCTGTCAGTGTTTATACAAACACATCCAGTTATCTGACAGTATGTTTCTGTAACACTCCAGCATGCATAAACACTATATGGAAACGTATGGACATGAAATAATCTCTGCCCAAAATAATGGCCTGTATAGAAAGCAATTTTTCAGCAACACCACTTCTCTGACTATTTTGTCTTCCACTCCAGTCAGGGCTCCAGCAGAACTGCCCCAGATCCCTCAATTTCACACAGGTATCCAAATGTCTCACTCCTTACAGTCCCAGGAATTAATCCGGATGTCTTTGCCTGCTTCATGGCTCCCGACATCCTGAGGTGCCTGCTCCAGCCTCAACACCAGGCACTCACTCATAGGCAGCCACAGACGGTGGCCAGGCCCTTGCTCCACACTTTCTGCAAGCCAGCCCCCCTCACACCAGCATCTCCTGATTTATTTTACAGTAAGCTACTTACCAGGCCGTGACTGCACTGCTTTCCTGTCACCAGGCGCTTACAATAGCAGTTTCCTGTCTCTGAATCACAAGGATTCCCCCCAGGGTGGGTGCCCAGAGGATTACATGCACAAGCTAGTTTGGGAAATACAAACAGGCAGGTCAAAACACAGGATCCAAGTTACATTTTAGACAGTATGCAACAGAAATATTTACATTAAAGCTGCCCCTAAATTCCCCAGGGCAGAGATTAATGGCACACTTTGCCCACCACTCATCCCAGTAAAACTTCCCTGGCTTATAGACTTATAATTAAAAACAAATAAGGAGGACTCTACTATTTCCACCTAATACACTAGAAGGATCAGCCAGGGAAATTAGTTTTAAGGGTGGGTGGACTCCGAGCTATGGCAAATTCACAAGAATGTTTTTTTCTTTAGCAAAAAAATGAAACAAAGTTAAAAAAAAAAAACGAAAAAACAAAAACCCCATAAAACAACTTCTCCAGGCTCTAGCAGCTCCTCAAAGAGCTTTTGATCACCCATAAAGGAATGTATGTTTTTACTCACACTGACAGCCTGCTGGGTCATCGGCACTCAGGCCATAGAAACCTTCTTTGCAGAGGTCACAACGCTCCCCCTCGACAAATAATTTACAACGGCATTGTCCAGCAATGAGGCCGGTGGAGAAATCGGTGTAGCGATCGCAGATGCCACCGTTCTGGGAGCCAGCTGGGTCACAGTTGCAAGCTAAGAAGGAAGCATGGCGTTTTATTAACTGCTACAAAAGAAAAGGCAAAGTCTCACACTGAATTACTTAAACTCAGCTGCTGTGTAGACAGTGTATCATTCCTGCAAGTATTAGGTATGACATGGGTTGAACAAATAATAACCAGATAAATTTCCAGATTCTTGAACAGAAAACGAAACCCAACCAGGCTTGCTCAAGACCTCCAAGACAATCACATTCCCTCAAGGATCACAGCACTGGCTGAAAGAAGGCCAGCAATTCCTAAATTCTGCAGGGAAAGCGCTGGGGGGCCACGGTGGGGATCCCATGACCATTCCCACACCGAGGAGCAGGGCCGCACTTACGCTCACAGACGTCAGGGTCCCGCAGGTCTCTCTCTGGGTGCTGGAAGTAGAAGGGCTTGCACTGCTCGCAGTTGCGCCCTACGGTGTTGTGCTGGCAGTCATCACACACGCCCCCGCTGGCATTCCCCGTCGTCATGTACACAGCCATGTCAAAGTGGCACTGGCTGGAGTGCCCGTTGCAGTTGCACTCTGTGACAAAGACAGAAAGCAAAGTAAGAGTCCGATCCCAGGGGAGACGCAAGTCTGCAGAAAAGACACACCAAACGCAACCAAAGAACATGCAGGACTTCATATATTGCCGCAAGCTCCCAGGTAACAGCATGCAATGCTCACACCAAACTCCAGTTCTGCACTTCACTCAAACTCACTTTTGCATGCGTTACTATTGCGGCCTTCAGCAGGTCGCCAGGGTAAGTCATGGTAGAAATCCAAACACTGTTCACAGTTTAACCCTTTGGTATTATGCCTGCACATGCAGTGCCCATGGACCTGTCAGTAAAAAAAAAAAAAAAAAAAAAAAAATCTGATTATAAAAGGGGAAAAGGAATAAAAATGCTCCAATTAATGCAAAATATAGCTAGTTACATAATGGATGTACTTTTGGAGGCTTTAATGCATGTAACTGTACATAAGGGAGAAGTACAGGCCCACAAGAGTGTCCTTTACCTGCCGAGGTAAGAATGTCTGCATACAAATTTGTCCTTCTTTCCTTACCAGAACTCATGCTTTCAGGCATGAACAAGGAGTGCACAGTTCCACCTCAATAATCACAAAAGCCTCTTAGACCTAAAAGTTAGCTGTTTATTAGCTGTTAATTGGCTATTAACATGCATCAGCTGGTCACTAGCCAGGTGCCTTCTTTCCAGCCCTACCTTAGCTTGCAAAGCAAAGATAACAGGCAGTTTGGATGGGTTTCATCCATAAACCCAGACTTTGCCTTCATCAAGTATAGAGCAAGCACTAAGTAGACCAAGAGTAACTGTGTGGCAGCTGCTGCCCTAGACGATAGGGACTACCAGCTCTGGAGCCATGATTTTAAAGGTAAAGCCAGTCTTGCTGTTGCTTGGGTAGAGACTCACTCAAATTACAAGGCAACGGAGCATACCCACTCACCAGCATCCTGAGGCCCTTGGGACAATCCACACAACCTCCACATTTTCATCCAGTTAATAACTCACTCATTAACAGCGGTGATATTACTGCTTGTAAGGCAAAAATTGTAGGCAAAACCAGAACACAGAAACGATGTGGCACTCAGCTGCATACAACACAGTCAACAGGATTTTCCTTCAGACTGCTGTTAATTAGGGCTACCCTCCACTTCCCAGCTGATAACGACCAATACAAAGGCAGGTCTCCTTTGGTTCTCAGAGGTGTTTCATCCTTTGATGCCTCTATTCCCTTCAGTTTTAGGGTAATCAAGTCAACCCACACACCCCTCTCTGGCCCCATAGGGTTACTCTCCCTTTCTGCATTCCTGTCTTTTAATTTCACCAGCTCTTTAGCATAATTAGAAAAGGAATGCTAAAACAATTTTCACCTAATCTGAGCTTTCTGTGCTTGATTAACACCAATAATGACAGATGTGTTAGCTGAGGAGGAATAGTTTCAACGTTTTTTTTGTTCGAAAATTAAGGGGGACAGTGTGTCATCTTTAAATTTACGT
The DNA here is from genome assembly GCF_000691845.1 of Merops nubicus. Classification (NCBI taxonomy): domain Eukaryota; kingdom Metazoa; phylum Chordata; class Aves; order Coraciiformes; family Meropidae; genus Merops; species Merops nubicus. The sequence goes on from NW_008605859.1 coordinate 4,821, forward strand.
TTAAACCACTTAAAAGAGGCACAGGCAGGAACAGCTTTTTGTAGAAAATTGTGAATAGTTACCATTCCTTCCACCTCTTCATCAAAGCCATCCACTGGTGCACACTCGCTGGCGTGTCCGTAGCAGAAACAGTTCCCGCGAACCACCATGTCGTAGATGGCATAGTAGTACTTCTCTCTGATCTCCATCCTGGAGTCCAACAGATTATCTCCCAGCGTGTGCAGCTTGACGAATTTGACCCTCAGATTTGTGATCTTTAATAGGTCTGCAGAAGACAGACACACACACAAAGCCTGAACAAACCCCACTTTGGAATTCTTTACCAGATACTGTTATTGAATGGGAGGAAGCCAAGAGTGACTTCTCAAGCACACTTCCTATGGGCAGATTAGATCAGATTCAATTTCAGCACTTACGTGCTATATATACATCACTTCATACAAATTAAAAAAATCCAAAACATTATTTTACTACAGTTTGATCATTGTATAAGTATTCTGAGCTTAATTTAAAATGCTGGTCTTTTTTTATTGTAGGCATACACAGGCACAAACACAAATATTAAAGGCACACACAACAGTATCACCAAAAAGACACTGATTCTTTGGGGCTTTAAATTTAAGTCAGGCAAGGACCTCGTATTAAGGAACTGCTGATGAATAGACCAGGAGCTCTTTAAAGTTACAAGCCTTTTTTGAAAAAATCTTAGTTGGAAACAAGACACAAATAATTCTTATACGCCAAATTTTCCCAGCAAATATAATTAGTTACATTTTGCTGAAAGAAGCAACGCCCCATCCCTGACCCAATACAAAGTTCTCGAGGGATAATCCACAGGAAGACAATATTGCACTAACTAATTCAGCCTACATGTTCACTTTTTTATTATGAATCCTGTGTAATATTATTAATCCTTTCTTGTAGCCTTGAAATTAGGCTTGAAAAAGCACTTCAAGCCCATGAAAGCAGAACATTTTAAATCAACCTTTAAAACGTTGGTTTTAAAAAAGACCATTCAACTGACAGAGCAACTAACAGACACTCTTCTAGTTCAGATATTTTATTCTGCTCCCGTTACCTTTAGACTGAAGGACATGAACAGAAACTGAGAATGCGTATTAAATTGGAAGTTAAGTTTAAGGCCAAGTGCTGCTGTTCCCTACTCAGGCCAAATGCCCCACGTGGTTTTTCTTTTAAGCCACACTCAGCAACAGATCTCTCTACCTCCGCATTCCTGGATTGTCATGACCACACACAAATGCACATCACTGTCCAAGTCAGGATAAGAAGCCATACCATAAATGTATTCTTAGGACTTCAAAAATGTTATTAGGGCTAATGATTGGCTTTATTTGCGGCTTACTGGTTTTTGTAAGCAATTAAGTATAGAAATGCTTTAAAATAAGCCTGGAAGGTAACTGCATACATACTTTGAATCCTTGGACTGTACGGATCTTCAATTCGAAAAGCAGGATCTAAAACACGATATATTACCTGGAGGAAAAATGGTACAACAAAAGATTCAGCTTTAAAAATAAAAGAATCTATATTTGTATGGAAAAAGTCAATACAATAAACATGTTGGAAAAAAGCCCTCTGACCTCTCCCTCGGTTGAAGGTTCAATGTCGGAGTATCGGGAATCACAAATTATATCATCCACCTTCTTCATGGGTCCAGTTGAAATCCCAGGAAATGAGCTCTCACAGTCATAAGCAAAATACCTATATACTTGCCATGTTTTTCCAAAATCAGATGATCTTTCTATCAACATTGCAGCAGGACGGAATGTCTAATAGTAAGAAAACCAAAAGATATTTTATTCCATTATTACTTGCATTGACATCGAGCACTTTCGAAGTGTGAGCAGTCCACATGTCTGGATCTTAATCTCTCTCCCTGCACTACTTCCCATATTTGGAGATATTTTTCTGCTGATTTGTCACTTCCTGCTCAGAGCTGGATCTCTGAAATAACACACCAAACCACAGGCTACCCACCTTTAAAAAGACAGCACTCACTGGCCAAGCACTAAACATGCTTACAATAAATAAGCAAACTTGCAAGTTTTTTTTTATTCCAAATCCTTTCTCAAAACTGAGCAGGGCTTTAGGGAGACAAAAGGATTTTTTCCACTGCTTGTAGAAAGCAGCACAGTATTCCTCCTTGCTGTACCTCCTTGCTTCATCTTCTGCAAAGAACCTAATGGTCCCTGGGGACCAGGAGGCCACTTCCAGTTCTTCCCCTTCAGCTCTGACACACTGAAGTTCTTGCTGAGCAGTTTTCTCTGATGCTCAGAAAAGTCCAGCTATCTCTCTTCATCTGACCACACTACCTTTTGCTGTCCAGTGTCAGCTGTCCTCTGTGCTGCATTAAGAAAACCCTCTTTAAGGAGACTGAGAGGTTCAGCTTTATCTATTCTTGCTGCATTCACCTCCCCCAGTCCCCAGTGATCCTCCTCCAGCTGGCCTTGCCCAGACTCTGGCAGGCTGCATTCTCTTCACACAAAGCACCATCCTTCTTACCTACATGTATTCAACTCTAGAAAAACTAGCTAATGAGATTTTTTTAAAAACTTTTAATCCCTCTGGCCTAAAAATCCCATGGTTCAATTTAAGTGCTGCCATTCCAGAAGCAGATATTAATTTAACACCTGCTTGCACCTACCAAGAAATGCCCACATTAGTTTTATGTATTCAGAGGAGGCTCTCCCAGAGACTTGCACAAAAGCATTTCAGTCACAGCTGGAAAGAATTTTTCTTTCTGCTTCCTGGCTGAAAGTATCACCCAACTTACAAACTGGTACCTCACTCAACAAAAAAATGTAACAACCCAGAGATAAGGCAGTTCAAGTGTCTACCACACAAACAAAGTCAACAAATCATCATTAAAACAATCCTTCCCCCACAGTCTTCCTCCTGAAGGCAGACCAAGCCTAGTGGCACTAGGGCATGATGGCTGCAGCACCTGCATTGGGTCAGGGATTTCTGGAGGGTCCCTCACTGGTGGGGTCCAGCAGAAAGGACCACCTTCCACCTGAGCCACCACCTTGAGGCCGGGGGCAAACCCGAGTCAACACCACAGGAAAGAGGAACCAGCTCTTTTAGAAAGCTGATGGGTAAAAATGGAAGAGATTAATTTGTCTCTGTGTGAAGAGCAGAAATTTAGCCCTTCAGGAACTGCAGTCCCTGAAGCCTCAGCTGAAGGTTGCCACTAGCACGGGCCTGCAATTTAGGATGTATGTGACATAATCTGCCATTCCAAGACATCTGTTTGTAAAGAAACAAAGACACTTTGTGTACAGATGTTCCTTCTTCCTGAAGACCTTTCCATTTGCCAAATGAACACTGCTATCGTGGCCAATTTTTTTTAAAGAAAAATCCATGCCACTATATTAGCTAACTACCTTCTAGAACATGACAACCAGAAAGGGACACCAACACAAAACCCAGCTTCAGTATGACTCCTTCAACAGCCTCACTGGAGTTCAAACACCACTCAAGCCATAAATCACAACTCACCCTTCCTGTGCAACTCCAGCAGGAGGTAAGTGCTGTCAGCTCTAAAAACAATCAGGCAAAACAGCTCAGACAAAGCCCAAATATCAAATAGATGTAAAGGACTATGACACCTCTCATTTCCTTGTGTTTTAGGGTTCACGGTAAGGCTGTGGCTTCCTCACCTTGAAGGTCATAATGAGATGAGTGAAGTGAAACTCAGCCTCCAGGTTCAGCTGGATAGTCACATTTTCCAAACCTGCAGGGGCAGAGAAAAGAAGCTATGCAGCAAACAAGGACACCCGCCAACCTCTACAGCTAAATTTTGCCAAAGGCCTTCACTCTAGTAGCACAGAGACTTTTCTTTTCCACTTGGCTCTGCTGTCAAAAAGGGGTATGAGGGTTAGTCCATTACTGAGGTACAGGGGAGACACCAAGGACCTGCTGAAGCATCCATCACACATGAGATTGCTGTGCACCACCTGTACCAAACATTTCTCACCCAAAGCATGAGCCTACACTGCTGTTATTTCAGAGCACGTAACATGGCTGACATCACTAGACATGGGGTAAGGATGGGGACAGCCACGGGCTGGATCCTGCTACCACAGCACCCAGTGGCTGGTACAACTGGGGATGCTCAGCCTAGACCTGGCTAGTGGGGGCTGTTTCCCACCTTTCTTCACTTGCTCTGGACACATTCCTTTACAACCTAGTTTTGAAATACCCCTAAAAAGCTATCCCAGCTCTGCTTTCCATTCATGAGGGCTAGGGAACCAGTGAGAAGTAAAAGGTTTTTCAAACTCTGTTTTAAGACTACTTATGGTCAAGGATTCTACACAGAATGGAAGAAAGTCAGTTACAAACATTATTTTGTCATGTGAAAAGACTTCTTAACACAGCTAGATACTAACTATACTGTAGTTAGAAATAAAAAATATATATATCAAAACTTACACAGAAGACAAAGGGTAAGAAATTAAAATAATAGACAAACACAGCACTTAGATTTTCAACTAGCTGTAATACTATGTGGAGTGTGCAGCAATGGTCCCTTCTGCTGTATGCCCCAATAGAAGAAAACATGAATTGGGCAGAAAGAATCATTTGTTTTTTATTGTTGAAGGACATTTTCATGACCTTATGAGCGAAGAACTTTTCTGTGTGAATGCTGCCAAGCCTGTTGCAAAAAACATGAATTATTTTGAATGCTAGAAGAGAGCCGCTGGAGACAAAGAGCTTACTAGGTTGATCTAAACAGTTAAAAATGATTTAGTGAAAACCCTTCTTCACTGGGCACCAGAAATGTTACAAATATTACCGTTTTATTTTCATATATAGTAAAACAGCTACTGCCAACGCATATGCAGAAATCCCATCCCATCCAGCTGGCTTTAAGGCTCCGGGGTAGGACTGCTGTTTGAGAAACCCTGATGACTTATTCCGTGTATGAAGGCATGCCAAAAGCATAACCGTAGAAGTCAAAACAGCAGAGGAAGGATTATTGGGAAAAAAAAAAAAGCTACCAAACTAATATGTTTGTTTGTTTGTTTGTTTGTTTTTTAAACTAGCTGGCTTGTTTCTGATGTTCATTTTACTGTTTGGCATATGGATACAGGCATTCAGGGGGCCCAGGAGGGAGAAGGGAGTTTACAGGGTAAGAGATACCCCTGGCTCAGCCCTCCCGGGGAAGGACAGGGATATGGGAGGTCCTGCAGCCCCCAGCTCTGGACCCAAACCTCCCCCTTCCCCAGCTCCCTCCAGCCACGGGCTGGGGAAGCCCTGCGGTGCTTCCTTGGCAGCGCTGCCCCGGGATCGTTACTCCTGGAAGGCTGCTCTGCTCCCGCTGCCCAAACATGAGGCAGATCTGGAGCCAGTGTGGGAAACTTTTCTCTTTAGGAAAGGATCCTTTCAAAGTGGTGGGACGGCTCTTTCCAACACTCCCCAACACTCCCCGAGGGCTGACGGGGCTTTCCTCATGGATTAAGGATCGGTCCAAGGCACACAAAAGCATCTAGCTTTACTCAGCCCTCCTCGAACAGCATGATCCTTCACACAGCAGTAATCACCAGGCCAAAGATAACAGCAAACCCACAGGTACTCTGAAACAAAAGGAGGGAAAGCAGCTCCCAGCCCAGCAACGGCTCCCAGACAAAGCCAGTACCATTTTCTGACTGCCACCAGAGCTTCAGGCGATTTGGATCAAAAGTGGTGACGACGTTTTCAATGCGATGACTGTCAGGATTGAGAGTATCATGGAAGGGATCCTCAGAGTTGCATATGAAACATTTTTTGTCCTCCTGAAACGACAAAATAATCAGCATTACTGATTTTATCCGTGGGGCAATAGTTGTTTCCTGCAGATAAGAGCATTTTCCATCCATATCACATTCCACTCATTTTGCCTGCAGGAGTCATCAAAGGTGGTTTTTTTTTGTTGAAATGATAAGTGTATTTACCTTTATGAATTAATGCAAATTGTCAAATGGAAAATATGCCAGGAATTCCATAAGCTTTATTTTTAGGAGAAGCATGTTTTCTATTGAAATGGCAATTTCAGGAAATCTCTTTCAGTGGATGTATTCTTCAGCAGAGTTAGAACCAAAGGCAGCATGTAGAGAAAACCACTGCATTGCTTCTGTACAAATGTACACATGCAAAACTTCACCTTCAACAACTTCTGTGAGGTAACATTGGCTTTTGGGAGCTAGCTTGGCGATTACAAGTTCTATGCATTAAGGATATGTCCAGTGAGGCTCAGTGCAGTCAAGGCGGCTTCAGTGATTTAGTGGCAGAGCCCTTTCAGCACAGGGTTAACTTTACTCTGAATTCAGTTTGTCAAGCTCCTGCCTAACCCTCAATCTTCACCTTCGATTGCAACCCCAAGCTATGCACATAAACCCAGTTTGCACACACTACAAGGTGTGTCCTTAAAAAAACCAGTTGGGTGCAAGTCTGGCATGTGCTGCTTGGGAAAGCAGCACCAGGACAAAACCCCACCACAACTATTACTACAAACAATGCTATTTTTGCATTGCCTGAGGGCCAAAACCCACCACTTTCCAACCGTGGATGGTCCAATCAGAACTGAAGCAAAAGCGGGGGCTCCTGCCCAAACCACTTCACAGTTTGGCAGACTGGAGGGAGCAGAGGAGGGAGAGGAGATCACTGCACTGCAGCAAGGCAGCCCCAGCATGCCAGCAACTCGTCACTGTCAGGAGCTACACAGACACCATTCCTTCAGCGGGTTTATGGAGACAAATGCAGGGCTTTATCAGCCAAGAATGTGAGAGCTGGGAGATCTGCTCCACACAGGCTTTCCATTTCAGCTTCAGCAGCTCCTCCCAAGCCCAGTGCTTCACCCCCCATGAGCCCTTGGAGACTTCTCCAGCAGAGAGCATGGCAAGAGTGGGCATCCCAGGGAAGAAGTTCCCTCCTGCCTGCTCCAGGCTCCTCTCCTCCCCCGGGCACCACAGCCCCTGTCTCATGCCATGACTTGGTCCTTATCCCACCAAAACTGGTTCCTAGAAGGCCCAATCCTGCAAAGTGCTCAGTACAGCCAGACCCCACGTTATTAAGAGAATACTTGGCACCTTCCTGCAATTTCTTCAATACCATGTTATGATTCAGAAGTAGCCAGACATCCCAAATGCTAACCTGGAGCTCTCAGATCAGGAGTAGAAGTACATGTGAACTTCTGAAGTGATGCTTTTTAATGTGGTAATTCAGCACTTTTTGAGACAAGAAAATATTAAAAAGTATCTGTTCTTTCACTCTACCAGAGATGCTAATGTTGTCAAAGTCAATCCCGACATATTCCAAAAAAGTTCTCGCAAAGCTAAACCCTACGTTAAGTCAAGCATTAACTCTAGCAGACACTGCAGGGGGGACGGGAATGGGGGAAGATTTGGTAACTTCAAGGTACAAATGGGACAAATGCTACAGCCCCTCAGGCAGGGCTCCTCCTGCTTCCCATGGTTTTCCTTCCAAGTGCCAGAATCCCGCCCTATTGTCTCCGAGTAAATTTGGCCGGAGATTATCCCCTTACTTTCAGTTCAACAGAGTTCCAGTTATAAACTGGTATTTTATTCTTCTTACCATCCCTTCTGCCTCCGAGATTTTAAGTCTGGTGAGCTGCTTCTGGCGTAAATAGGAGCGAGCTTTGTGCTTTCCGCCAGATGTGCGAGACAACCTTATTTGCATCCCCCCACTTGGAGACCATACAAATGTAATTGCATTAGGGGAACAGCGGCCAAAACACTACCCGGGTCCTACGGACCACTCTCAGTCAGGAAGCTGTCTAGACGGCTCCGAGCAAGTCTGAAAATAATGTATTAATTGCACTCGCTGCGGCACATTCCTCCTTATTAAGCTCGGTAACAAAAGGGGGGTCGGGGCCGAAAGCCGCGAGGGGTGCCCTGGACCCGGGCTGCTTTCTGTGGCCGTGCTGTCCCTCAGAGGCAAAGCCGCTGGAGACCCCCGCAGGCAGCGTCGCGTCCCACCGCCCCGGCCCCGGCGGA
>NW_008605860.1:0-374 GCF_000691845.1 Merops nubicus
GGCAGCTTGACACCTTCTTTCCCCTTCCTCCTCCCCCCTTCTCTCCTTCCCCCTCCCCGCCATGGCCCCGGCGGTGGTTTTGCAATGGAGAACGCGATCGGCGCTGGTCCTGCCAGCGGCTCCACCCAGGCCGCCGGGCTGGAGAGGAGCCCAGCCCCGGGCGGGGGCTGCTCCCATCGCCCCGCCTCGGCCAGAAGGTGTCTTAGCCCCCCAACACCTCGGAAACGTTACCAAAAAAAAAAGCCCCAGCACGATGGAAAGGAGGAAAGCCGGCTGTGCGTGAGGTGTGTGTAGCCTGTGGATGATCCTCCTCTAGCCGTGTGTAACCGGGGTGGTTTAATGAGGAGCGGTAGTGGCTCCCAAAAGAGGAGAGG
>NW_008605860.1:405-5240 GCF_000691845.1 Merops nubicus
GATGAGCAATAGGCTCCTTATTTAAAGAAGCAGTGAGCGGTGTAAGGGGAAATAAGCGGGTGTAGGTTCGTTTATTCCTCACGGACATCGCCTCTACTACAAGATGTGATCTTCAGCTGTTGGCTTTCAGATTTTTTCGGGCTGACCTGTCAGCTTTTGTCTCCTCTTCCCTGAGGTGCTCCGTGCGGTCTGCTATCGCCACTGCTCTTTCTAAGCATTAGTTAATAGTCCCCTCCAGAGGATTTGTACCAGCTGATACATTTACAGTATGAAAACCACAGGGGTATCTAATACAAGCATCTCATTTCCTGCAGGAAACAGAACAGTCATACTGCAGGGCTTTTTTTATGGTCTGAGCAGAGGGCTTATTTGGCCTCTTGGCCGTGGTCATAAATCTCTGTTTTCTGGTGGTGCGGAAGCAGCGATTTGCTGTTGCCTTGGCTTGCTTTGGGCAAGTTGCATGGTATGGAGTTTTTGGTGTGTGTGTGTTCCAGGTTTTAGGTTGTCTTGTGTCTTTATAAAGCTGTGTTTTCATGTTATAGGTTTCCTTCGTTCCTGTTGGTGGGTGAGGGGAGGAGAAAATAGGACATAGAGCAGTGCACAAAAGGTGTAAGCAATGTTTGTCACAACTGTAGCGCTCCAATTCTACAAAAAAATAAATAAAATAATGGGCTTTATTATTTCCTATGAAACACCATCCTGCAGGATACCAGTACAGTAAAAGGGAAGAGGAAGGGGATGCAATTCCTATTCTGTGGAATTCATAATATTCTTTGCAAAATGTTTCTTCTGATAGTTGAACCGTTACGGTATTTAACTCTAAAAATTTTAAATAGTGTGTTAAAAAAAGTGTATATTAAAAAGGTTTTTCTTCCCATCACCTCTGAACGCGTGTTGTGACCAGTATGGCTACAAGAGGGCAAAGATACTGGTTGGTGGCCTTCCTCTAGACAGCAGTAGCTTTGAACAAAAGGATCCTAACAAGTAGCTACTGCGTGTAGTCTCTAACATGGGCGGTTGTCATAGTAAACCAGAGCAGCAAACACCTGTTTGGAAACAATGCAATTTTAAAAAATAAACCATCTCCGACCCTTGGCACCCTGAAAGAAACTCAGTGCTCCTAAGGCTCTGTGTTGAATTTCATATTAAGTCTGTGTCATCCTCAGAAAATACTCTCTTGATCTCCATACTGCAGGGAGGAAATGCTGGATTATTGTTGTTTCAGCCCTGGCAGATCAGGGCCTGACATAAATGGTTGCTCTGGGTGTAGGGAGAGCTGCAGGTGCTTTGTGTTGCTGTTTGCAAAGAAGTGGAAATAGTGCTCTAGAGAAAAGGGAAATATTTAGAATGGGGAAGGGTTTACTTGACAGAGAAAGGAGAAAGCAAAATTGCATTGCATAAGGTAATTGTTTTCGGTCTTGCACGGAGGAAAAGAGTTGGGATGTGTCCGAAGGTCGTTTAGAATGAAAAATATCAGCAGATTGATCTTTTATAGCCATTTCTGGAGGGAAATAGCTCGATCCCTGTCCCTGGCAGAGTGAACCTAAAAAGCGTACCTTTGCTAGAGAGAGGAGTGTTTTTGTGGCTCAACATGGAGGAGATGCCTAGCAGAGGGGAAATGGTGAATGCAGTGACAGCAGAGCACCAGAGGCACAGAATAAACAAAGTTGAGCAACAGCCTTGGTGTGGGCTTTGTTTGTTTCTATTTTAAACCACAAGCTGGTAAATAATTGCTTTGTTTTGGTTTGCCCTTTTAAGTCTTGTAGGTGAACTGGGGCAAGTTTAAAGAAGGTGATAGAAATTTGAGAAGAAAATGCAGCATATATTGTAAGGAGCTACTGCTAGGTATCAAAAGGGTTTGCAAACAAATGCACTAGTGTGAGGACACTAATTATCTCTAGAGTCTCTAAATCAGTAGCATATTAGAAGAAGTGTCTATAAATGTTTGAGCAGGACCTTACCCTAAAAGCACACTAATTCTCCTTTTATTATAATTTTTATTTTAATTCTCTCAAATGAAAAAAATCTTTGTAATGAGCTCTGCATATTTGACAGTTGGACTTGATGATCTTAAAGGTCTTTTCCAACCTTAACTATTCTTTATGTTTCTATATAAGTTACCAAAATATTCCCAAGTCTCAAAGGCTTTTTTTAGCCTCTGTTGGTAAATAGCTCTCTAAGAACATGTTCTTGCCTCCCAAATAATGTCTGGTGCTGCAGCAATGTTTTGACACTCCTCACTAACCTACATTTGGAAACGTTTCACGTGTTTTGTCATAACCAATAATTGTGCAAAAATTGTGCAGCAAGCCCTGGAGATCAGCTCCCACACAGACAGGGGCATCAGCACCAGGTGGCTGGAACTGTGATCCCGGGGCTGTACTGGTGCACTGGAATAACACCAGACATTATTTGGGTGGATTGGGTTGGTTCTCTCCTTCTGCAGGGAGCTGAACCCACGTGAGATAGAAACTTGCTTTCCACCACAACTGGCTGCTTCTTGTGTAATGTCTGCTTTAAAAAGAGGAGAAAGGGCTGGAAACTTTAATTATTGTGCGCTGTATTATTTGTGTTTCCTTATTTCCTTTTATTTTCATAAGTGACAATGTTAAGCTGTGCAGAATTCATAGCTTTTGCTACCCCTGAGATGAGGACTTTTTTAAGCCTACATTTTAGTGCACAGATTTACAGGGCTTGGTCAGAGAGTCTCTCTTAGCTTTGGTTTCTGCCTTGTTTTCTATTTGATTTTTGTTTGTTTTCCAGAGCACTGCAAACACCCTCTTCTACAAGGCTTTTGTAGCTGCTGATTTCCTAGAAACTGTACAAACATCTGAAATCACTTTATAGTAGCAATTTAAATTCTCATTTCTGGTCTCATATTTTCAACTACATTGGGAGCAAGTGGGGTGAGTGGGGATTGGCTTTAAAGTGCTAACCAGTGTGGTAGAATTAAAGCTCAGGTAATGTTGAAGAAAGCCATAGGTAGGGATAATTTATTTTTTTCCTAGATAGCTATTGTCTTTTAATCTCCTCTGGCTCCTGTTTTTAGCATTTCCTCCTGACTCCTGGTTGCTGTCCTAACTTCAGATGACTTTCTCAAGCAGAACTCATCCTCCTGCTCCTCTCTGCTAAACTGAAACTGAAAGTGCTGGGAGGAAAAGCTTTTCTGGACAACAGAAAGTGATGATGGAGGGATTGAGGGAGGGAAGATGGAGGTGGTCACATTCTCCATTTAATAGGTACTGCAGCTGCTTAAGTGGTGTTTAAGTAGTGACTTGGTAGTGAAATGGAGATGTGCTGGGTGATGTTTCTGTACAGAAGTGTATAAAACATCCCAAGAAACGTGGCTCCCCTGAATTCATGGAAATCAAACACAAAGATGCCTTGGCAAGCCCTAAGTGGTGGATCCCTGGCAGCTCAGAGGTGTATAACAGAGGTAATGCTTTCCTACAGGTTTATTTTCTTAACTGCACACCTATTGACTGTCAGCAGAATTAAACTGTGTGCCAGAAGGGACTTCAGCTCTGAGAGTGGCTTTTACACTACAGCTGCAGCCTGTTATTTGTGTGTGCTGCATCAGCAAACCCTTATCATCCCCAGACCAATTTTTAGATATTGAAATAAAAATGAAAGTTATTTTTTAGGTTAGATTGATTCATTTTAACCTCTGTATAGTGTCAGCTTGTGCTTCTTGGTAAATACCTGACCTGAGTTTTGCTGGATGTGCTGGTGTGTTCTCTGTGCCTGCGTAGGGCTGCGTGCTTGGGGTGTTTTTCTGTTACCCCCAGAGATGATGCCCTACCTGGTCCATCCCTTCTGGTCCAGGGTGTTGCACTCTCTTGTTGCATCCTGTTTACACCTATATAAATTTATTTTTTTAAAAAAAACCTTGTTGGTTTGTCCAATAGATTTACAGCCAGGTAGTTCTAGTGTGTAGATAATGGATATGTAGTTGGTAGGAAAAGATATTTTCAGGACTTTGAGGCAATGGGCTGCAAATACTGAGCAATGTAATAAAGGAAATGGGTTTTGTAATCCCTAACCCTTTGCATCGTTTTCACATCTTTGCAAATTCTCTTCTGGTTTTGGTGTAACTCATGCCGTCAGGTTGGAATGTATGTGGAGGAAACCAGCAGGCAGAAGTCATCAGGTCACATTGGAATTAATTGTTAAATTTGAGTTGGGGGTTTAAATGTACTGATGACAATCCCTGATTTGAAACACTTCACTTTTCTTTATTCTGTAGGTCACCAACTAGTTGCACACAGCCTGTGTTCAGATCTTTGAACTGATTTCTGTTGATTAATTTTGATTGGGATTTAATCATTTAGGAAAAAAATAGTTTGGTTGTACACATGTTCTGTGTGGCAGTGATGGGGGGCTCTAGGTGCTGTGCAGGGATGGCTTCTGCCACTCTTCCTTAAGCCAGAGGAACTTCCAGCTATTAGGCAAGTTTTGTATGTCAGTGTGTGTTCCACAAATGCTCATGGTAACATAGTGGTTTATTAAACCAACTATGCTGGTATCTTCTTTGTAATTTGAAGCTCCCATTACCATTGTAACTTCTTGACTGGAGAAATTTTAAAGGGTATGTAAAATTTCTGGATTTGCACGTTTGTTTTCTTCCCCCATCTCTTTTTTTTTCCTCCCCCAGTTTAGAAGAAATACAGTGTGAAACTGTGTTTCCATGTTGATCCTTTTCCACTGCCCATCCCTGCACCCCCCAGTGCCTACCTTGCCAGCTCTTTGGCATTCCTTAACTGAATCTTACAAGAGTTTTCTTCAATCTCCAAGATAACTGTATAAATAATAGTTTATATAATATAACTGATATA